>NW_025113007.1:58517-60502 GCF_010416935.1 Polistes fuscatus | reverse complement strand
CTATATTTATTATATTTCATTTATAATTGTTTCTTTTTATATTGTATTATAATAATTATATTAATATAATAAATTAATTAATTATATAAATTAATTAACATAATAAAACACGTACCATATCCTGTAACTTAACGTTATTATATAAATTTTGAGAAATTTCGTGTTTTATTTCAAATAATGATGTTGTAAATATTTAGTCTAATCATAGAAAACAAGTTTAGAAAAAAAAATTAATAAAATAATTAACACATTTCGCGTGCTAGGATAATCGTGCATAATGTTTCCCTGAAAACGATATTCGTGTAATCCAACCTGTGGTTAATCCACTATCGAATATCCCAGATTCTATATTGCATAATATGCGAACAAACGAAGCGCTTCGACCACGAACTTACCTCAAAGGATTAAAGCGGCACCATTTTCTGTCCAATATACAGGGTGACCCTGTTAAACATGACGAGTTCAAGTAACTCGTAAGTTATTCGTTATAAGAACAAAAAATAGTTTTCATTAAAAGTTACTCGATGTACACATACTGTACATTCATCTATTTTTTATTATTTTACTTCAAGGTCACGTTCAGTATTTTGTTTAAATAATATTTTTACTATATGGTTTTTTTTTAATTGGTCAATTTGAATGAATCGTCAAATTTTGTATTAAAAAAAAACAATAGTATTATACGATGTGGTAGTTAAAATGAAAATATTTATTGACATATATTTAAATTAATAAATTTTGTATAATTAGGAAATATGATTAATCAAAGTATTTCCTATACTTTAAATATACCCCCACTATAACATATTTTATATATTAATCGAAACTTGTGTTAAGAACATTATGTACGAATTTTTTAATTTATTATACTTGGTTTGTTTCGTTTACACGAGTTAAAAAAAAAGTTAATGTACATTTTATTGATTAATTAAAACCCTTTAGACAATCTATACAAAATTGTTGGAATATATAAATTATTTAATATATATATACATTTATAAAATCGTATAATTTAGTTGATTCATATATTAACTAATTAAATTTTACACGAAATATAATTAAAAGTTTTTAGGTAAAAGTATATATAAAAAAAAGGAGAGGAATTTGATTTAAAAAAGAGAGGAATTTGATTTAAAATTTGATTATTAAAATAATACAATCGGTCTGATTTTTATTTCTCCGTAAGAGAATATTCTATTCATGAGAAAAACATTTCCGTGTGTTTACAAAATGATTTACGTTAGTGAACTGTTACTCTATCTCCTCAGATGTTATCTGTATCCCAACGTTGTTGTTTTTATTCTTATAACAATCTTATTATCGAATTTGCGAACGACATTGACCTTCGTGTATCGTTCGTTCGTCGAGTGTATTGCGCAGTTTTCATAGTTAGTCTTCTTCCAACACCGGTGGTAGGAAGATGTATTATTATATAAACGATTTTAAATTAAGTATCAAATTTTTATTTTGCGTATACGCGTGCGTGTGTGTGATTTTTAATGTGTTTTGCATGTGATATGCATATGGGTGCCGCGAGTGTGTATATGTGTGTGTGTGTGTGAGTGCATTACTGGGATATACTATACAGGGATTATATGTATTCAGTGAGTAAGTAAAAAATGTATTCGTATAGGTAACTTTTTAACGATTATTTTTTAGAAATAAATTATAGAATGTATTGCCAAAAATTATTTTCATTAACGTAATTTTTTTTATTGATATTTTTGATTTCTTATGTATATATATGTGTGTATGATAGAAGTATGTGTGAGAAAGAAATTATTTATTAATGATAGGAATAGGAATAAATAAATTATAATCTGAGTTTATGTAATATTATATTTAATTACGTTGAAGAAAAATAAGCACCGTTTGTAAAATTTGTTTTATTGATAGACTATTAATGATAATATTTTTTTTTAGCAATACATACATATTTAATTTATTTGAAAAAACTAACTAACAATAAGTGTACGAATATATAT
>NW_025113007.1:42041-43930 GCF_010416935.1 Polistes fuscatus | reverse complement strand
CCTTACTCGTGTGAGGCTCAAAACTTTTCAGTCTTACTCGTGTGAGGCGGCTCAAAGCTTTTCAGGCTTACTCGTGTGAGGCGGCTCAAAACTTTTCAGCCTTACTCGTGTGAGGCGGCTCAAAACTTTTCAGCCTTACTCGTGTGAGGCTCAAAACTTTTCAACCCATGGTTATAATGTTCAGCCGAAAAACATTTCCGTTCCCTTTTTTCGTATTCGTACGTTTCAGATATTTAGATACTTTGAAAAAAATCATAGACGAACGAAGAAAAAAAAAACACATAATCTCGGATCAACGTGTCGTAATTGAGGTGCATAAAATAACGCGTAATTGTTCTTTTCTCCCTTGTCCGAAGGGTGGGATGGGTGGGGGGCGGTAAAGTTGTTAAGTGGCACACGTTGTTAACGTTTACACGAATTTGGCAACGCGTTTGGGAAAGCTTATGTAAAGTTAGTCGGAGTTTTATGAAACATCTCCAACAAGGCTCGATTCCAAACGATCTAATATACCAAAGCTTACCGAATTTATGCGTATACGTTTTAAACGATTTTCAACGTTATTTTAATACGTAAACCCAGTACAGCCCTAATTTCTCCCATCTCGGGTCGAATCTCATACTCTCATCTCGATAAGGAATAAACGCGTATTAAACATTTGATTGTTAAATAATACTTTTAGTTGAAGTGTTTTTTTTTATAGGAATGATATAATTTATTATTAGTTCGAATATTTCCGTTGATTGATATTATTTATATAAATAAACACAATGTAAAATAATAAATAATATATTAGATTATATTAAATTATTTTACATTATTTTATTAATATATTTATTAATTATAATAATATAATGAAAATTATAATTTTATAATTAATATAAATATAAATTATAATTATATAATATTAAAACAATATAATTATTTTATTAATATATAAATTATTATATTAAAATTATTTATTACTTTTTTTTAATATAATATTTTTAATATCAATAATATCATACGTAAAGCAACATTACATTGTTTTAACATTCATATCGATAATCTCATATATGCGTCGTCCAATAGCAGTCAAACGTTTAATTCTATGGGAAAATATAATTATTTCTACTTTGTTTGTTTTTTATGTTTTCGTTTCTTTTTTGTACTTGGAACGTTCTTTACGCGTGGCACTTTAGTAGATGCACGTTTGTCATTAATATTTTCTATCCCGTCATATTACCTAGATTCGTTCAGTTAATTTAACTTACTAGCTTGAAACTTTCAAACTCTCATATTTACGTATTAACGATGTTTCGCAATAAGTTCCACCGAGTTAGATCCTCTTTCATCGTCATACCGATGACAGCTGTCGATATTGGCAAAGTCGTGTTTTCTTCGGAGCACCTCGGTGCTAGTAAAACACCCCCCTTTTATACCCTCTCCCCCCTACCCTTTTACGACAAGAATCGACAAAATCACTCGCACGACATTGCTTCGAAAAGTAAAGAACCGGCAGCATATCCAGTCGCGAAAGCTTTTCCATCCCGAAAACCCGTCGATATTTTTCACCTTTTATTTTTCTCCTCCCTTTCTTTCTTTTTTAACATTTTTTTTTCCCACCGAGCATGGAAATCCGAAGGATTTTTCTTATCTTTATTATATTATATATAATATAATTCCTTTGACCGCACACAGATGTGATATTCATTATTATATTTCTTTATATATATATAATATATATTAATAAAAGAGAATTTTTAATTAATCGAGCGTAAAAAAACCCTTTAACAAAAGAATCGAACCAAGAAAGCAAGCAAGCAATCAAGCAAGCAAGCAAGCACTTGTCGTGAAATAAGAACAAAAAAGAAAAATAATAAAAGGAAAAAGAAAAGAAAAATATCGAAGTA
>NW_025113007.1:2864-40877 GCF_010416935.1 Polistes fuscatus | reverse complement strand
AAATTAAATATTCCCCAAATATTTTCCTATTTTACATTAATTTAACCAAAAATATTTTACGATTAGTTTTCATGTTAATCATTGTATTTTTGTAAAAATCAAAATAAATTTACACAGACTAACTATTTATTTGAATATATACCAATTATTTGAATAATAATAATTTTTAAATATTGGATTATTGAATATATATAATTTTGATAATATATTGAATATATATAATTTTATTTCAATAAATATATATGAATATTAAATGAACGAATTTTGTTTCGAACAAATTTAGTCTAGCAAACACTTATCACGAAATTTTCACTTTTCTCCTTACTATAAAAAAATAATTCAATAAATTAAATATTCCCCTTTATTTTTTCCTAATTCTCATTAATTTAACTAAATATATTTTACGATTAATTTCCATGTTAATCATTGTATTTTTTTAAATTCAAAATAAATTTACACAGACCTACCATTAATTCACCGATTTAAAATCACCTTCCATTTTACAGTTTAATTACCTCTCTTGTTTTCTCAGTGATAAGAAATAAGGAATCTAACATGAGGCACAGTTTTATTGAAAAGAAATAGGTGAGTAGGTACACGTGAAAGAAAATTAAAAATTAAAAAAAAAAGAAAAAAAAGAAACGAATGAATGAAAAGCAAGTAAAAAAAGAAAGAAGGTGAATAAGAAGAGAGAGAGAGAGAGAGAGGGAAAGGGGGGATGGGAGGGAAGCACAAACGAGGGGTTAAATAATAGTTAGGGAGAATATTCAAAGAAGAAACTGTGTCAAAGCAGCAACGTTCGTGGCCAGTTTTCGAAAACTTCTCGTGTAATATTTTTTTAAAAAGAAAAAGAAGAAAAAGAAGAAGATGAAGAGAAACGGAAACGTGGTCAGTTAGTTGAAGAATAAATAATCGTACATGGAAAGTAAAAGAAGTTCTTTGTTAGGTAGCACGTACAAAAGATCAAATTGAACACCTGCAATCTTCTCTCTTCCTTCCTTCCTTATTTCTTTTTCTTTATTATATTCTACAAAGCATAAACCATAACGTTTCCTATACTAAGGAGAATATTGGCCTCTTTAAACTAACTCGTGATAATTAATTCTGTATATTGATATTTACATTTACGATAAGGTTACACAGCGTGACGAATCATTTTCCTTAGAAATTTATATTCGTTTATAATCAATTTGTATATACAATATATCAATGATATAACTTTAGATGAAAAAAAAAAGAAAAATAAATAAAATATAATTAATTGAAACAATAAACGTTTATATTTTATATATATATATATATATATATTATATATATAGATCGTACAAGTAATGTTAATTTAAATTCTTTATATATAACTTTATAATATTATTATTAAATTAATATAATATTAAATTTAATATTAATATTAATATTATTATTAATATTATAAAATATGTAATATATTAATATATAATAATATATTATTAATATTATATTAATATTAATATTTAATTTTTATATTTAATTTAATTTAATATTTATATTTAATTTTTATATTTAATTTAATATAATTATTAAATTAATATAATATATAATAAATATATATATTTATTAAAAATTGAATAAATTTCTAAAAGCTCTATAAAAAAAAAATTAAAATAAACAAGAATAAAAATGAAACACGAAACGATATCGTATCCATTAAACGTTTTAATAAATAAAACAAATCGTAACGTAAGTTTTTTCTCAGGTGTAAATTTTCGAAATTCATCAAAATTTTCATAGAAACGTATTTACAATCTATAGAAGAAAATATATAAACATCCTATATCTGTACGAGCAAAATGAAATCATAAAAATAAAATCATTTGTAGAAATATTTTCGTAGTACCATAGACATAGCAATTCTCTTCTGTAAGAACCATAATTTCTCGACATTGTCGAGAAAGTAATATAAGACCATTACCGTCCGTTCCAGGTAACACAAGAGAAAAATAAAAGGAATTCGTGAAAGAAGAATCTAATCCGAGTATCCGGATTACTCGCTACGAAAATTACATTTCTTAAACTAGTAGCTTCTCTCTGTTTGGTACAACCTTTAAAGGGGGGTTGGGGCGGGTTACAACCTTTTGATAACACATTATTTCAATATACCTTTTTGTATCGAAGAAAAATGAGATATTTGAAAAAAAAATATTTCTTACAACAAATCTTGTTCTTCTTCCACAAAATTCGAATATTATAATTGGTACAACCTTTAAGGGGGGGGGAGGTACAACCTTTTGATAACACATTATTTCAATATACCTTTTTGTATCGAAGAAAAATGAGATATTTGAAAAAAAAATATTTTTTACAACACGTCTTTTTCTTCCTCCACAAAATTCGAATATTATAATATGATATTCGAATTATTTACTAAAACAAAAAAACGAAAAGAAATAAAACAACACTCACTTTTCGAAGTCTTTCTAATTCCTCGATATTCACGTTGGACTGGTCCGACTATAAAAAAAAAAAAGAAAAGAAAGGAGAAATTAATTATTTTCAGCTTACATGGTAAAATATCGTAGACATTTTGATTAGTAAATATTGTTTATACAGATACATTATTTACATTATTTACATAATAGATTTAATTATGTTATTATTTTAATTATTTTTTATTATTTAGTTTATTAGACATAATTATTTACATAATTAGATACATTATAAATAGCTTTTTATAATGTATCTATTTTGTAATAATTATTCTTTTTGTTTTCTTTTTATTTTAAATCAACTGTCATGGCGTCTTTATGCAATTCTAACTTAATCTTGATACAAAAGCAAAAGATACGAGAAAGAATTCGATAACGATACGTAATGTTATAAAAAAAAAGAAAAAAGGAAAGAAAAAAGGCTATTAAAAGAGAAATAAAAAAGGAAATAAATAAAACGCGATAACTTACTTCGATAGGAACTGATGCATCACAAATTGCGATTTGGTTATTTTTCTCGGCGCTAGTTCGATTATTCGAATTCGTATTGGTGGTCGTCATAGTTGTTGTTGTTGTTGTCATCGTTGTGGTCGTAGTTTTTTCACAACGAAAGTCGAGTAAGGAAAAAAAATTATTGTTCCTATCGTCCACGTTGCATTCAGACGTTTCCTCGATGATGGTATTGTTGTTGTGTAATTCATAATCCAGGGATTTGCAATCACGAACGTTTTTGACGAGTGAACGCGCAAATGAGCTTTTGAAAAAATGACAATGAGCCGATACTTCGTTACCTATTGCGAATTGCACTTTTGACAAGGACGATGCACTTTCCACAGCCATATTTTTTTTTTCCTTTCTACCTCTCCCTTGTTTCTTTTTCTATAGATCGAAAATAATTAAACTCTGGTATGCCGGGACAAATATAAAAAAAATGTTGCAAAGACAAACGACGATTCAAAATGCATCAACGATCGAGAGATGCTTCGATTTATCGATATGTATCATAACTCGCGCGAATCGATTATTTTTTATTAATTACCAGCACAAATTATAATATTCACTGTTAATTATTTTCAGATTATGTACTTTGTAGTCGATTATTATTTTTTTTCTTTTTTTTTTTTTTACACGAATTTATTCACTTCTCGAAGAATACCGATCGATCTTAAAATACGACGATGAGAAAGAGAACGTGAAATAACCACCTCTCTGATTGAGAAGAAACCACCCCTCTGGATGAGAAGAGGAACGAGAAGAGGTCGATACTACCTCATCTCAAAACGTCGCGCCGAGTACTGAGCCGACATGGCGGCTTCGATACGCGCCAAGCCTCCCTCAGGCGCTTCCCACCTTCGTTGATGCGCGCGCATCACAACTGAGTCACGTGATCACAGCGCCAATTGCTTATTTATTTGAAGTAAGCTTAAACATATTCAATATTCTGTACAATATCTAATACGTTAAAAATTTGCAAAATTCATAAATATTTCATATTTTTTCTTTATAATATTAGTTAATTTGTAATGGACTGATCTTATGAATTACATATATATATATTTAATTATAAATAATCTCTCAAACAAATTTCATTAGTAAATTCAATTTTTATCAATATCTCAACAATTTATATTTTACATATATTAACATTGACTTATATACCATATACAAAAATATAAATTATCTCTTTCCTTATATGTTATTACAGCTTAAAAATTAATTCGCACACGATAATTACTTCATTATAATATATATATATTTTTTCTGTAATAAGAAACCTTATTCAAATATAATATTTTCAAGGACTTACATTGAGTTTCGTCAGTTTTAAATTATTGAACCGATGAAACTTGACAAGGTGGTGGAATATTTTCACGAAACTTTGATTCTTACTCTTCTTTAAATTTCTCTACTACGTGACTTTAATTTACAATTTTTTTCTCTTGTCCATTCAAATCAATATCATCAGAATCAAAATTATCATTTCTAGCAAAATCCAAATTTTGTTTGGCTTTTGCATAAAACGCTCCTAATTTCAATCTATACTGTTCTTCGAAAGCGAGATTAGCTTTCTCTTCAACTGTTTCGAAAAACTGGAAAAAATTAATATATATATATATATATACATTATTTAAGTATTAAAATTATTGTACGAAAATGAAATTCTATTATAATAGATTCTCCAGAAGGATTTTTTTCATGATATAACATTGGATATGTTCTAGTAATCATAACTTTAAGTTTTCCAACTAAACCACCACTAGGGCATACATTTTTTAATTTAATTAGCATAGGTCCAAGACAATGTGTATACCCTAATTTAGTATCCCATTTAGTTCTTCTGGTTAAATTGGTATGAATTCTTAATGATACATCGTGTGGAATCTAATTGATAAGATATAATAATATTAAAATAATATCAATCATAAAAAAGAAAAATGTCATTAAATTTTGTAATCATACATACTCTCTTCTAAAGGAGAGCCTGATCAAGATTCAACAACTCTGCTTCAAATATCATTAATTTTGTACCTTCGCGTATTTTTCCAGATGTTACGTAACTCATCATGGTTGTATCAATAAAAGCAGGAATGCTATACCATCCATCTGTTAATATTATTTTCCAATAATTTATGTTTGATACTATTGTACTAGATTCTTTATTTTTGTCATCTCTGGACTGTACGTAAAAATGAAAATACATTGACTAATTTTTTAAAGAAATATAATGAAATTTATTTTTTATTAATATATATTTACCTCAGTAATAGATAATACACATAAAACCATTCGTTTGGATGCACAATCATCTTTTTCCAATATCCTTCTTAAACATGACCTTTGCGATCTATCAATTTTACAATCGTAACGATATTTAAGTTGTATCATAACATTAGCTAGTGTCAATAGACCCATATTATAATAATAATACAATAATACTATATTTACCTAGATATGCAAATAAAATTAAATTTAAATCCATGGTATTAGTTTCCAAATAATCCATTTGTAATTTTCAATTCAATTTCTAGGAATAAGACTCAGATAAATTCCTGGATTTGCAAGAAAGGATCATTTAATTTTAGAGATTCCTATACAATTATCTTTATCTGATATAAGATATCCACCATCTTCTATCACCAAACCACTTGAATTATAGTAAATGATTTCTTCTCTATAGAAAATATAAATAATTAGTATTACATAAAATGAGTTAAATAGGAAAATACTAAGAAGACTGTTTGTACTTTACCTATAAAAATCAATACAGCGAAATTTTAATGATAAAGTTGTAGTAAATGTGATTGTTAAAATTTCTTATGATATACCTCGATCGATAAGCTATAGAAAAAAAAAGTGTTAATTTAAATTGTGAATTTAAAAAATCAAATGTTAATATACATTACGTTACTAACTTGTTCTGAAATAGCTTCAAGACACTTTCGCAATATATCTGTCACATTATCATCATTTTCCACAGCGAAGCGCTAGCACAAACTTAATCTATGCTAGCAAACAAGCATCAGAGAAAAACAGCGCACCGCTATTAATTTTCAGAAGAATATTTTTCTTCTCTTTATCCCTATATGTATCCATAGCTACAATATCATTTTCACTATCTTGATTATTCAATCCAATTTTAACAACGTTCATGTTAGCAAAAGTATTCTTAAAAATTCTCCTTTTAGTTCTTCATCTCATTCTTGTATAATTTATTACAGGAGACGTCGATGTAGGTTCTTCAAATATATTCTTAAAATGTGAATTATTTGGAATACATTCTTTTAAATAAACAGTTTGTTCGATCTAAAATATAATCAATAATATTACATTATTATACACGTATGTAACCAACACATACAAAAATATACATTCTTATTAAATGAAATCAAATTAATTACACTTTCTGATGATTTTATAGGAAAACTTTTATTCATTTGAGATGTTTCTAAATCAGATGTCCACTGCTCATTAATCTTTGATATAAATGGTAATAAACTTAACAGTGTACTTGGAATAACTGCTGGTTTCTCTACACTTGGAGTCCTATTTCAAAAAAAAATATATATACATACATATATATACTTATACTATATGATACGTATTTTTATTAAATAATAAAATATGTAAATATTATATATCTTACTGGAATAGTTTATTGGTATCTAATAAAAACGTTTCAGAGATATTCAAAAACGAAGTCTTTTAACAGTTTTTGAAACATTAGGTGTATAACATATTAAATCATTTTCATTTGTATTCTCATTCTCATTATCTGAAAAATATTATTCATATATAAATATATACATATATATGATTTAAAATATTATAATGATAAATGAATTAAGTTAACAAATATTACCTGAAAATAATTCACTCGAATTAGCCGTACAATTAGTGTCTTCTGATACATAGCCATTTGTTGTGTTTTCTGTAATATTTCCTTCACTATTTTTTATAGGAGTAAATATTCATGAGTAAGTTCTTCTGTATTGACATCCATAATCAAATTTATGGTATTGAGATTTAATTATTTTTAAATGATTCAAACGATGACCTAAAATATATCATTAAATCAGTTCAATTCTCACCTGAGATCTAAAACCAAATAAAAAAATATCATCATCAATGAATATAAAATATTTTGCAGATACAATATATATATATATATTAATTATAAGCAATATTAATAATAATTCAAACTATATACAATTAATATATGTGAATTAATTTATGCAAATATTAATTTTTTAAACAATTATTTTCAATCCAATAATTTAACATTCAAATGCCGGAAATCATAGATGAATTTTTACCTAGATACTATTTAGTATTATCAATGAATTTTCATATAGATACACAATTTTGTAAATCTATTATTTTAGAATATTTTTTTATAATATATAAATATCTAATATACGTATATATATATATATTAAGTTGTGTTTTATAATTCAAACAAATTTGATAATAAATAAGAAATACATTATACAATGTTACTATGTGAGGTTAGGAATATTTAGTTTTTATAGTTAGACTTACCGATCAATATTTACTTTAAACGAAATTGTTAATTGATTGCAATTCTCAATCTGGGGGAATCTAATATGAATATAATAGTATTTACATTTAAATAATAATATTTAATACTCTTACTTAAGAAAAGTAATATAAGAAAAAAAATGTCACTATGGTACGCACGCGACATGCAAACTAACCTTATTCTGGTTTCCAATGAAGTATTAGTCCAGTCAACGAGGGCCGTTTCCTCCATGTCTCAGGAAAGAGGGTAAGAACTTGATATAAGGGTAAATAGACGACGCTGAATCGAATGGTGCTATTTTGTTTTGCAATTTGATTTCAGCGTCTTAAAAAAAGGGTAAAAAATAGCATTATCTTAGAATCTAGGCATTTAATCGAAAAAAGCTTCAAACAAAAGTTGTAGAGATTTGAAAAATACATAAAAAATGTTTTAAAGTTTATCTTCGTATTTGTAAAAATAAGCGAGAAAGAGTGGTAAAAGTAATTCTAAGAGTGGGGAAGCAAGTCCCGCCTCTCAATCGGCTTTTACACGCGAGCGGGCTAGTGTGAGTGCGAGCGTTCGTGTGTACTAATACATAAACGAAGGATCTTCGACAATCTTCGGGTCTCTCGGTCTTGAACGCGAGTGCGAGTGAGAGAAGAAACCGATATTTCCCCTTTCTATTTGTTTAGGCGATAGCGAGTATTATTGTCTTGGCCATCGATTGTTGAGCGTTCTGTATACGAGTGCGAGTGAGACAATAAACTGATATTTCTCTTTTTATATTTTTTCTTTCTGTAGCGAGAATTTTACGTCTTGGCCATCGAGTGTCGAGCGTTCTGTATACGAGTGCGAGTGAGAAAGAAAACCGATATTTCTCTCTTTCTATTTTTTCACTCGGTAGCCAGAATTTTACGTCTTGGCCATCGTGCGTCGAGCGTTCTGTATATCTATATATATCGGCGTATAAGCGCGGCGTTTTAAATCGAATCTTGATGCTTATGGCACGCCGTTACTTTATTTATTGTCAAAAATAATGAACGCTCTTCAGCTTGTGGCGGACTGCTTGCACAATGGATGCCGGACGAAGTGGGGAGGAAGCTCCCGGATCCGGCTCGAAGGACCAAATTTTAATGTTGAACGACCGACGCCTTGTATCGGTACTCCGGTGATTTTCTTGTCGTTAAAAATGCACTTATAGATGGATGTTAGGAATCGTTTATTTATGAGGAATGAGGGTAGGTGAAAATAAATTAATGTAAGATTTTATGTATAATGGTGATATATATTTAATGATAATAATAAGGTAGTATTTATTAATAAATACTTAACAAGGTATAATGTTTTTAAGAGATAGAATGGTAAGTATCTATAATCTAAACTAATGCTACGATATACTAAGTGTAACTCTCTACGTCCGCAAACAACCACAAGGAACACCCGAATCCGACTCGTCATCGCCTATCGTAATCCTTCGCCGTTCCCCGTTGTCTTCCGTTACACTTTTCCCTCGTCGTCTCAATCAAAAAACTACCACAGAACGCACCACCAGTCCTTTCCGTCGCCTACTTATACCCTACATCCCCTCCATCGTCTCTCGTTGCTTCTTCTAGAAATTTCCCGATGATTCACCATCATGAATAACGGCCTTTTCTTCACCTTAAAATCGAGAACGCTCAAGAGGCCTCGATGTAGCTATACGAAGGCGACAAAGTCCAGATGATGTGACCCTGAACCTAAACAAATATCCTAAGCAAATATCCTAACGCAACGGTCCCTATCTTTATTCTCGCCCGATGCGTTCTTTCATTCCTTTCTCACACTCATACCATTACATATTTATATCTATACTTTTAGATAATTCAAAACCCCGCATTAAAATATATTTTTTGAGCCCAGTCAGTACTAATAAAATTTCTGAAGGTAATAGAATATTAATTGTTAAGTAGCGCAAAGAAGGAAAAACATACGATGAAATAAGTAAATTTTTAAATATGAATAGATCTACGATACATTACATTATTAAAAAATCGAAATCTGAAGGTATTATAAAAAATATAATGAATACCGTTCAGGTCGACCAAAGAAGTTAGCGGAACGAGAAGAAAGAATTTTGATCCCTGAAATAAAAAAAAATCCCAAAATTACTGCTACAATACTTGCAACAGTAGTTAACTAGTACTTTAAGAAAGATGTACATCCATAATTATGTAGAAGAGTGCTACGTAAAAATGATTATTATGCTAGAGTGCTCAGAAAGAAGCCATACATTAATGATATTAATAAGAAGAAAAGATTAATATTCGCCAAAAATTTACTAGCAAAGATGTATCCTTCTGGAATAAAGTAATATTTTTCATTATTAGTAATATTTTAAATTTCGATTTTCCAAATACTTTTGTGGCTTTAGCAATCGTTACGTTTGTAAGAAATAAATCATATATATTTGATATTTATTTCGATTTGCTTGAAACTATATCTGTATAATCTAAAGAATCATACCTCCATCCAATGTTAATAATATGTCGGTAAGTGTTCTGTAATACACTTATTATAATTAATAAAATATTTCCTGCATAATGCTTAATTTATTGTTACGTCGTCGTGTAACTGCCTATCTCCGTATCTAGTTATAATAGTTACATGAACTCAATTCGTAAAAATATTTGGTTTAAAATTACATGCTAGTAAAGGGTTGCAGGGTCGTATTAAAGATACAAAATTATTTGAAAAAAAGTATATTGTCGGCAGGTATAAAAATCTACTGATATAATAATTGTTTAACGGACGCTGAACAACTTAATATTTAAATTAAACTATTTTGTTTAAACAGGAGAGGTGGGTAAAAGATAGGACTTATCGTCCTACCTAAATTCTTATTTAAAATAATAATACAAATGATAATTATAAACAATAAGTAATGTATTATGAAATTGAACGTCAGCAAATAAAATGGTTACTGTCTCGGATTTGATTAATATTCTTTTTTTACAATGTGATGCTTTTATAAAATGACAAAAATCTTTTACATTATCATCGTTCAACGTGATTAGTTTTGCTATAATATTTCAATGTTGTGAATTCATAAATAATCTCTGTTTTTTTATTTTTAGGAAAGCTATTATAAGTAATAATCATTTTTTTCGAAGAATAATAAACAATACTCGTTTTCGTCTATCGAACATTGACAATTAATACAAAATTTTACATCTTCAATATCTCAATGGGGTGTTATAAGCAAATAAGAATCAGAATTTCTATTTGTAATCTTCGAAATAATTTTCAAGCTCTATTTTACCAAAAAATACGCTGTCTAACAATACGTATCTAACAATACACACTAGAAATAAAAACTTCTTGTTCTCTTGTAAAGAATGTTGTGATGATACGGTGTTTTTCGATTAATCGATTATCTTCATAAAATTAATGTGATTAAAACTATTGTTATATACATACAAATTTATTTGTCCTGTGTTTATTTATATTCTAGTTATTACTACATATTTGTAGTCCAATTAGATTCTTTTTCTAAAGAAATTCATGAATTATAGACCAAAGCTCATGAAATTCCTAAGTTTGGCAAGTTTTACTACTTCATCGAGACTTAACTTTGCCATTCTTTCCTTTTTTTTCGGTTTTTCCGTTGTTTCCGTTGTTTCCGTTGAATCCGATGAATATCCCGTTTCTATTGTTTCAGTTGTTTCCATTGTTTCCGTTGTTTCAGTTGCTTCCATATTTTTCATTGATTCCATTGCGTTTATTGTTTAAATAACAACTAAGGTTTCTGTATTTTTATAAAAGGTGATTCGATAACTTGTTAGAATTTATTTTTTGTCCTTTGTTTCACCTTCGCTACCTGTCCTGAAGTGGAAATGGTCAGATGATCTGTCCAAATATATAGTGGCCAAAGGTACGTTATCCCCACCTTCTCGAGCCCTTGCACGCCCTCTCAACTCCACTAGCGCCGCATCAACCAAACCAATTCGGCGCGAAATACAAATTCATCACATGGATTAAATAACCCGAAAATTTAGCATGAAAATTGAAAATATTTTTAGTAGGAAAAACAAATATAATATATGTTATGGTATAATCAATTATTCAATAAACGAATATACGACGAATCTCATTCCAAGAAATCAGAAACCAGATTTGTGTAAGATTACAGAATATCGTTGAACTCAAAGAACAATATTATTTATATTGAACTAAGAAAACAAGAGTATTGGTAATATCAATTATAAATAGTATTCGTAAACATGTAATTCACGCGTTAATCAACTACCTGATAGTAAAAGAATCTTGTTATTTAAAAAATGTTTTTATTTGTGACTTTGTATGATTCTTGTAGAAAATTTAGTTGACGAATGATCGAGTAGTTTAACAATTAGTTTTATTTCATAGTCTTCTTAACATTCATAACTCTTCCAATCGTTGCAGTAGAAACAAATGTTTTTACTGTGTCTCCCAAGTTAGCAAATTGCTATCGACAATTATGTAATTTGAAATGCTAATCGCAACAAAGCAATTGCGACGTGCAGGAGGGTACTAAATTACCAGCTTTGTCTCATTTAATTTATACCTGCAATCCTGGATACAAAATAAGCAATTCCGGTGATGTATTTTGTGATCCAGAAGGAAACTGGTTAAATATTCCAGTTTGTACAGGTAAGATTATAAACTTTTGTTTTATAACGATAATTGTTTACTAATCATTTTCTTAATGATTCTTATATTATTTTAGAAATACGTTGCCAGTCATTGGCTTCAGCATCGACTAACGCTCAATGTACATTGAATGGTGAATGGGTATCTTGTGAATCTCCTGTTTTGCCTGGAACCATCGCAGAACTTAGTTGTCGCGACAGTTATATGGAAGTTGGAAAAGTTCAATCGAAACAAAACAATCAAGTTACATGTAATGATACAGGTCATTGGAAACCCCAACCAATGCGATGTTTCCCAAGTACGTAGGTTATTATTGCATATGTTAGTGGTGTCAGCATGATTTTTGTAACTTTTATGAGGAAAAATAACCCTTTTTCTTTCTAACCAAAATTATAATACGTACAAATACTTGTAATTAGAAATATCCTGATATCTATGTTAAGTGACTTAACACGTTAAAAGCTTTGAAACAGTTTGAAAAACCTAGACCTGTACGGTTTTATTCTTTTATAATATCATAGTATATTAAAGGAAAATTTTTTATAAACATATTATTAGAATATAGCATGCTAGATAACATATCTTAAAATTTAATTATTTAACAATTTCAGATAGTAAACATACAAATATTACCTATAATAATAATTACAAGGGTTCTAGTACAATGTGTAGCAAATTTCATTGAAATAGTGTAAAGAGTTAGTTATTTATGCCATATTTAATGCAGCGTTAATTCTTTAAATTAATTTATTTATTATACGGAAAATTTTCAATTAATCTAATAGTTAGAAAAAATTGCAATATTTTCGTCAATCATAGACGAGGCACATTTTTTTATCGATTATATTTTTACACGATCAACTCTATCAATTATATATAATCTATTTTTTAACTATTTAAGTTCATTATACACTGCTTCATGCTTTAAAAAGAAGAACAGCTAACTAACGCTAGTTTCTTATGTCACTTAAACAAAAATTAAAAGTAAAAACTTGATAATTTTTCAAATATGTATTTAATTTGATACACTAATAAATTTTTACGAGACAAAAAGTCAGTAATTTAAAATTTTATAAAATACATAATTTAATAGGAAAATATTTAAATTTTAAATTTCGTCTTAAAGAAAATACGTATTCAATTTGATATACAAATAAATTTTTGTGAGGCAAAGAATTTATATCAATTAATTATTCTAATTAATTTTATGGCGAGGCACAAAATTAATTCATTATTTTTCCTTTCGACTATATAATAATAGTTTCTATTAAAATGAATTATTGTTTTTCTTTTATTGAAGGTTCACTATTTTTGACAATAAATAAAAAAACTGCGTGCCATAAGCATCAAGATTCGATTTAAAAACGCCGCGCTTATACGCCGATATATATAGATATACAGAACGCTCGACGCACGATGGCCAAGACGTAAAATTCTGGCTACCGAGTGAAAAAATAGAAAGAGAGAAATATCGGTTTTCTTTCTAGCTCGCACTCGTATACAGAACGCTCGACACTCGATGGCCAAGACGTAAACTTCTGGCTACCGAGTGAAAAAATATAAAAAGAGAAATATCATTTTTCTTTCTCACTCGCACTCGTATACAGAACGATCAACAATCGATGGCCAAAACAAAAATACTAGTTATCGCCTAAACAAATAAAAAGAGAGAAATATTGGTTTGTTCTCTTACTCGCACTTTCATTCAAGACCGAGAGTCTTGAAGATTGCCGAAGATCCTTCGTTTATGTATTATTACACACGGACGCTTGCACGCACACTAGCCCGCTCGCGTGTAAAAGCCGACTGAGAGGCGGGACTTGCTTCCCCACTCTTACAATTACTTTTACCACTCTTTCTCGCTTATTTTTGCAAATACAAAGATAAATCATAGAACATTTTTTATGTATATTTTAATTCTCTACAACTTTTGTTTGGAACTTTTTTCGATTAAATGCCTAGATTCTAAGATAAAGCTATTTTTTACGTTTTTTTTTATGACGCTGAAGTCAAACTGCAAAAAAAATAGCACCATTCGATTCAGCGTCGTCAAATTACCCTTATATCAAGTTTGCAGAACTATGAAAGAATTAAGGAACTCTGGAAAAACTTCATTGGGCTATAGCTGTGAAAGATACTCTCTCGCTAAGGCGTTACAGGCGTTAAAAGAAAGAAATATCGATGACCAATAGGGAATCTGTGATTTAATAAGAAACGCCCAATGCCTCGTGCAATGGCATCTCTCTCAAAACTGCGGAAACTTATTTGTACTCCTAATACATTTTTGAAAACATAATTGAATTATATTTATTGTCAGATAAAGATTCTTATTTTGAATTTCCTTATCAGATTAATTTTTCCGAATTTGGAACTTATTGTTAGATCACTTGTCAAGTAAGGGGCTTATATACTTTGTCATAAAGGTCACATATAGAATCGTATCTAATCTATTTTGTGTATTGATAAGACGATATATTAAATACAATCGTAAAAATCTATGCCATCAGTGTTCCGTAAATTCTAATTCGTGAACATGCAACGCTCGGCGTTAGTTGTTATCATTTTATCGTGCCTTCTTTCCGAAAGTCTCGGTAGGATTAGTATAATTCAAAAATATATATTTGTATTACAATATAAAATATATAAATAAAAAGAAAAAAAACAAAAAGAATAAAATATAGTGAATTGAATAATTTTGATATTAGGAAAAGTAGGTTTCGGTCCAGGTGAACAAGATTGGGGATATGTGACCGTTAGAAAATATTCCCATATGTTCTGGTGGCTTTATTACACCACAGCAGACGTTCAATCGTATTATGAAAAACCCTTAGTGATTTGGTTGCAAGGTGGTCCTGGTGCATCCTCTACTTCTTATGGAAACTTCGAGGAACTTGGTCCTCTCGATACAAATTTGAAACCAAGAAATTACACGTGGGTAGGAATTTGTTTTTTTCTCATTTCAAACATTTCTAAATAAAAATAAATATCACAGAAATGCATTAAAAAATTCCAAATATTTATTTTCTAACAGGTTAAGGATTACAATGTTTTGTTCATTGATAATCCAGTTGGTGCAGGGTTTAGTTATGTTGAAAACTCATCAGCATATGCTCAAACAAACGAACAAATTGCTATTGATCTCGTCGAATGTATGAAAGGTTTTCTACAAAAATTACCAAAATTTTCTGATGTATCTACTTATATCCTAACCGAATCGTACGGTGGAAAGATGGGGGCTGAATTTGCTCTACTTTGGTATAAGGTCTGATCTTTCTTTTATTTTCTTATTTTTTTGTTATATAAAACGTACATTATAAAAAATTAATACTTATTATTAGATATTTTAGAATATATTTATAATTCATAGGACCCTAAAAATTCGTAAAAGAGAAAGTATTAAAGATAATGTTTCAAATAAAAATTATATTTACAACATTGTAGATATAAATAAATATAATATATAATAAAATAATACTATTAATTATTATAGAGATAATAATTTTTATTAGAATAATTATTATATATAAATCGGTGGTCTAACTACACTGTAGATTACTAGTTTCCGGTACGATTACTAAAATCAAGTCACGTAGGCACAGTTAGTAACATGGATGAGTGACTCCTCATAAGTATCCTCTGGTAGTAATGAATTAGTGTGAGAAGGTGTTAATAAAAAAGTGCTTGGAACCCGTAAAAAAACAAACTATTATAATGTATATAAATAAAATATATATATATATATATTAATATAATATTTAAATAATATATTACATAAAAAATATAAATTAAAATAATATCAAAATTTTTGATAAAATAAAAATATCAATAAATAATAATAATATAATATATATAAATATAATAAATAATACAATCGTATTATTACAAATATAAAATAAAGTATAATATAATATTTAACTTCATTATTGTCTCTTTTACTGGTTTAAGGGGTCTTACGATCTATTTGCATTACTATACAATATTTATGAACACAAAAGTATAATAACAAACAAATATATACAATGATCATAACCAAACAATTATGACAATAATACTCAACATATTAATATAAACATATCAGGTATATTACTAAAATATAATATATTAAATTTATAGGAACAGCAAGCAGGTACTATTAAAAGTAACCTAAAAGGGATTGGCCTTGGCGATGCTTGGATATCTCCAATCGATTCTGTTCTCACTTGGGCACCTTTTTTACTTAGCACGGTAATGCTATAGAGTCAATTGTTCCACGATTATACACGATCAATCATCATAACTATCATGTTAAGATAAATTTCATATTCAATATGTTTAGGGTATGATCGATTCTAATGGTTATAGAAAAATAGAAATATTAGCCAACGCAACTAGAGATGCCGTTAATAGTGGTCGATGGTCAATGGCCACTTCTTTACGGGAACATACAAAAAATACCATTCTCCAAGTTACAGATAATATCGATTTCTATAACATTCTAACAAAACTGTCCCCTTCCTATGGACCTTCTCAAACTCTCGGGAAATTATCATCATTTTATACTGAAGGAGGTGATCATATTTTTTCAATTTTATCAATGTAATGACATTTAAAAAAATATACAACAACATTCTGATCTCTGATAACGTTAATAAATTATTAGTAAACTTCGTTAGCATGCTACAATATAACCAGCACAATTAAATAATGATAATAATAATAACAGCTTGTCAAGAAAGTACATAATTGAATTTAATTTACAAAATAACATGCGTATCAAAATTCGAAAGGCAATAATTTGTGAAAAGTATGAAAAATATGTTATTATTTAATTCTTTAAAGATTATTCGAGCTATAGTAACTTCTGAATAAATCTGACAATAGTCCGTCCATTCGAATTGTCTCAACAAATTTAATACGAAAGATACATATAAATGAAGATAATAATAATAATAATAATCTATTAATACGACAGATGCTAAATATCACAATTTGATTCTACGGGACAGTAAAAATTTAGAGGATTTGATGAACGGACCAGTAATAACTGCACTTGGTCTTAAAACTTTTCATGGTCGACAATCTGACATGGTGTTCAATATGTTGCGAGAGGATTTTATGAAACCGGTTGTCGATAAAGGTAATTCTCTTTCACACAATTGTAATACATACATTTGAGTCGTTTATTTTGAAAGTGGCCTAACTCCATTTAACCTTAAATTGAGATATTTAAAGGTTTGCGTTTCAATGCAATTAAAAATATATGTAAAGAATAACAATGAGTTATGTTGCTTAAGTGTATCTAAAGGTTTTAAATTTACAGTTCCTATTAAAATAATGGCAATTATTAAGTGAATAATATGCGTTTTCTTACCAAGAATGGAGTTAGGCCACTTTCAAAATTAACAACCAGATTCGTTATAAAATTTGAAGAAACCGAAGTCCATTCAACATAATTTAAGATGCTTCAAATTGCGAGAAAACAATACTTATTTTATTTTACATATCTTTATAAGACTTTAAAAATATAAATTACGCGATTCCAAACATTTTTTACAAACATAAATTACAAAACAATTTTTTATTTTTTTTCTCAAGTATATTCTTTCTTTCTTCTTCTTCGTGAGTATAAATGGAGTTAGGCCACTTTCAAAATAAACGGTTCAGTAATTCAACTAACTCTGAAAACTTATGCGTCCAGAATTACCGTATTTACTCAATATAAAAAATCTTAAATGCTTTATTGATAGATAATTTGAAGCTGTACATGTTACCGTGGGTAACTGGAAATAATTGACAAATGGAGTAGGCCACTTTCAAAATAAACGGCTCATTTATATTATACAATGAGCACTTCAAAAATCTAACAATGAGATTTTATACATCCGATAATTTATCCTCCTATTGTGTATCGCGATAATAATAGTTGTTATCTTTTGTTTAATCCAACTGTAACTGCTTCACGACAACACACACTTTAAAACGATGCAAATAAAATGTTGATTTATTGATTTATTGATTTATTTATTAATAAATATTATTTATTGTAAATTAAATATCGCGAAAAACCTTTTTTATTATATTATATTATTATATTATTAATTATCTGCATCGAATTAGATAAAAATGTTACTTCATTATTATAACGTAAAACTAACCTAACCTAATATTATCGTATTTTCAAGTGGAATTTTTACTGAACGAAACAAATTTTAATGTCGTCGTGTACACTGGACAATTGGATCTCGTCGTTGATATTCCAGGCACGAATTTTTTATTCATACTACATCTTTACTATATTTTTTTTTTATTATTTTGGAATAAATATTCGAATGAAATTTGAAATTTATAGGCACAGTACTCTGGATTGATAACATGCATTGGATAAATTCTTACAATTGGCACAACGCTAAAAGATTTTCATTGGTTTCTGATCACATTATCGAAGGTTACTCTAAACATTATGATAATTTTGGATTGTATTGGGTCAACAGAGCAGGACACATGGTATTTATATATATTTCTTATATTCATTTATTTTAAATGTATTTGTCGATGATTAGGAAATTGATCTAAAATAACAAGTCGTATTATTTTTTCTTTAAAAATAAAATATATATTTTAATATCTAGGTTTCAACTATTTTAATAATTTTCTTTTAATTATAAGACAAATATAAACAAGTATGGAATTTTTTGCGAATGCATGTATGATTCATTTGTTTTTTCTTATAAAAATATAATTATATGTAATATTTTTGAAAAAATCTTATAGAAACGTATTAACTATTTTTGAAATCATAACGAAATATATTTTACACATTTATATATATATATATATATTTACATATTGATTTTTGAACACAATATTCGTGTGATTAAATATATTTCTTAACCACACACACAACTGAAATAACTTATGTTAGATTAATTTCATAATTATCGGCTTAATTATTGAATAGATAATCTTCAATAAATAATAAATTTTAGGTACCAAAAGACAATCCTGCAGCCATGGAAAAAATATTAAAAGATTTGACAAAAAATGCAAACGCTAAATAATTTTGACAATTGTTTGTAATACTTAAATAATCATTTCACCCAGTACTCTAATAAAAATATAATTAAGCATGATCAGAGTGATCGAAATTCTTAAGAAAATCTCACGAAAAAAGAAAATATATTATATACAAGGTGATTTATGATAAAGAGAACACATATGGTAAGCCTAATATATGTAATTTTTATATATGTGTGTATTTATTTTAGATTAGGCTAGAATCTTCTTTTTTCATCGATTTCAATTCATTTAATTAACAATGCAATTAATTGATGCACTTCTTTTTTCCCTTTAGGTATTTTGTTAATAGTGGTGAAATCGTGCATTAATTTACTCGATTTCATGCCAAGAAAGCATGTAAAAATTCTTTTGCATTGCTTCGTAATTAATTTATATATCGTGAATTTCAATAAATCGATATTTCAATATTATTATTATTATTATTATTATATTAGGTGTACAAATAAGTTTCCGCAGTTTTGAGAGAGATGCCATTGCACGAGGCTTACGTTAGAATTCGCAGATGATAACCGGCTTGAAAATTAGGTTACTCATTCAAGAGCAACATAACCCTATCATATTATTAATTTCGTATTAGCATCATATATTTTTTTTTATCCAAAAATGTCTAAATTTGAGTCAAATAAGCGTCATTTGCGGGAACTTTTAATGTACTTCTTTAATTTAAAAAAATCTGCAACTGAGGCGCATCGATTGCTCGTAGAAGCATATAATGAGGCTGCCTTGAGTGGGAGAACATGTTATGAGTAGTTTTAAAAGTTTAAAAACGGTGATTTCGACGTAAAAGACAAAGATCGCAGTGGAAGGCCAAAATTTACGAGGATGCAGAATTGGTGGAATTATTGGAGGAAGATTCGTCTCAAACACAAAAGGAACTTGCACTGTACGATTGATCCGGCTCGAAGGACCATTTAATGCGATTGATCCAACTCGCAGAACCAAATGTACAGTTGTACGGTAGTGCTGGTTCCCACTCCCGTACTGTGCACGCTTTCGTGCACGCGCATTCTCACTTTGCTAGGAAAAAGACTGCTGTCTCTTTCCACTTCCTCGTTGTAAAGACGGAAGGAGTTGATCCAAATAATACACTTCAACTTGTAATGAAATGTGAATATTTATTAATACTCGTTTCCAAGAGATCAGTATGGTGCCTGGGCCTTGTATACTGATCTATGCTAACTTTGATGCTTAGTACTAGCAATAACTTCGGGTTACTGACTAGTTGTATTTGTGTAATGTATTGAATGCTGCTCGGATCATTTGGATGTGATTCCGCCTAACGAGTATGGACAACTAACTCTTTTTGGTCTAAAATGTAACTGCCCTCTTCCCCCCCCTCCACGATACATCCCACCAAAGGGCTCCGATGCGACCTTGGAGTGGGGATATCTGATCAAATATACTGCGTTACAGTTTTTAGGAATTCGAAATAAGATGCCTTATGTGATTGCTATATTTGTTCTTTATACTCTATGAATGAATGCCGACGCAATAAAACCCAAAGGTCCTAAACAAATACTCTCTATTTCTTTGCATAGTCCTCGGTCGGGCATCTTTGTAAATGCGTATCTTATCCAAATTCTCCGTTGTATAATCTTACCCCTACTGTTCCGATAAATGACGGAACATGCACTTACTTTAGAAGTCACTCAGCAAGCAGTCTCATATCGTTTAAAATGAAGAAATGGCCATATTTTACTACAAGTATGGAATAATGGCAAAAAAGAACGTACACATGATCTGGACAATACATTCTGCACATATGGCGGAATCTAGAAACAGAAGCAGGACATCAAATTCCCCATACAGAAGCATATTTCAATAATAGATTATAATAAATATATGAAGGGCTTAGATCGCGCGGATCAATATCTGTCCTATTACTCCATTTTTAGGAAAACAAAGAAATGGACGAAACGTTTCGTAATGTTCTTCATCAACTGTGCACTTTTTAATTCCTTTAAAGTATATACAACTCTGAACGGACAGAAGATTAGATATAAAAATTTTTTGCACAAAGCGGCACTTTTATTGATAAAAGACTGCGAAATTGAAGAACAAGATAAGGGTCTACCTAATTACGAACCCACAAGGACCACATCCCGATTTGATTATCCCAGAAGACTGGCAAATTTTGGAAAGCATAAACTGATAAATATAATGACCAGCGGTCGATGTAAAAATCCCCTACGACAATGCAGAATTTGTGTAAGTAAAAAAAAACTAAGCAGAACAGGTTTCGCTTTTAAATACTGCAACGTCCCACTACATAAAGGTGACTGTTTCGAGCGGTATCATAGTTTAAAAAAATATTAAACTATTAATTAGAATCATTAATTTATATAAAATAACTTGAGTAACACACACACACACATTTGATTTTTTTTTTAATGGTTCTTCTATTATTACGTATAACACAAAATAAGTATTAATAATTTTAATTGAATTTAATGGAAAGAATAATAAATTGAAGATTTCTAGATTTCTATACTTACAATTAGATATTATTCTTAATGTTGTTAATACAAATGATAAATAAAATATCAACTATTGTTCCTTTTTATCCTAGCTTGACCAATTAGAAAGTTGTAGAAAATTTATACAACTTTGATAAATGTTGTTTCGATTTTTCTGATAATTGTACTTTCCAAATCGATTCGCTCGAAGGAGAAAATCATTTGAAATTAAAATCATATCTAATCAAAAATCGGAATTACTCTATGCATCGTTTACTTTTAAGATATTCAAGATATTTAAGTAGTAAATTGGATTGTAAGTATTTGTAAAATTGATAAAATAATGTCCCGTAAGATTGATAACGAAAGATAATGTTCAAAGTTAATGATTACAAAATATTATAAAGGTCTGACAATTGTTTTTTCAAATTGTGGCGTTGAAAATTAACTATTATAAAATACTCGAGATACCGATTATCCCGTAAACATGATTTGTAATATTATTTTAAATTAGATATGATTATATAATTGCAACTAATTCTTACTGTATAAATATGAAAACCATAACAATGCTAGCATTAATTTAAACAACAAAAAATATGTTACGAGTACTTATTAGATGTAGAAATTAATTCGATGCCTTGATATTAAATAGATTGCATCAAAATCGCTACCTTTTATTCGGCAGTTGTCAGAAAAATTGACCATAGTCCTAGAAACTAATTGAAAACTATTTCGAAGATTAACAGACGTACGATTACTCTATTGATAAATATTAAATTTGTATAAAAGGTACTGAATTAATTGTTACATCTAATATATGATTAATATATAAATTGCGATTCAGAGTTCATGAAAATGTTTTTTCGTTCAAATTATTTGTTCAGACATTTATGAGTAGATACTACGGTATTTTATACATATGTAGAAAGAGAGATAAAATAAAGGGACTCTTGTAAGAGTGGAGAGGCCCCTTCGTAGAAGAATCAAAAAGTAAAAGAAGGAAAAAACATAAATCGTTAGAATGGTCGCAACATGGCGCCTGGGAAAGGCGCGTTGCTTAGGTCTTATGTTAGAGAAGAAGACGCTTGGCTAGCGCGAAATAAAGGAAAATATAGAACAGATATGCGGCCAAACTTGGCGTACGGAATTCAATCACTCCAGTCGGCTAATATTTTTTATTTTCAATATTTAGTGTTATGGGAATTTCCTGCAAATTAATGTCTGATAACTTTTTTTTTGAAGAATAGTTTGCTTCATAAAAATGATCTATATTTAAAAATAGATAAGAATCAATTTCCAGTATACGACCGGTTACAATTTTTTACAGTTTTTACAATAAAATGTTTCTTTTTCGATTTCATTCGAAACACTTTGCTGTAAAAAATTATAGCCATTATCTAATATTAATTGAGCATTAACGTTTAACTAATATTTTTTTGGTTTCGGAAGATTCACATTTCATACATGTCCATTCAGTGATAGATTCATAACATCTCAGAAAATTTTGAATTAATTTATTGACATCATCTATGCAATCAATAATATATTGTTTCTCACGATACATTTTTCTTAAAAGATGAAATCTTTTACTATAAAAGTCTGAAGTAGGACCAAATTCCGCGTATATCGTAAAATTTTTAGAAATTCAGAATGACTTTTTTTACTATCAATAAAATTTTGATAACTTCTAAATTTTAAATATGCAAACGACAAAACTTCCACTATGCAATCAAACGGACAGGTATTGCGAAATGATAATATTAATTTACCAACTTTATAAGATCCACATCTGTTACCATTTTCAACCATTTTCCGTTTTTTTTGTTGCTTTAGACTTGATGGCTACGGCATTGTGATGGAATAACGTTGCTGCTGGAAATCGATTGATGTATTTACCTCGCTTAACCGGCTAGCACGTATCAGTGTTTGAGATATTTTTTCATTTGTGTCACATTACGCCGAACCGAGCAGCCTACAGACGAGATAGAAATTATTTGTATAGGAATTCTATGGGAATAAAGAATTCTAAAGGTGTTGATAATCTAGAGAAAAAACCTAAATAAATAAGTAATATAATCTAAAGAAAAAAACTAAATAAATAAGTAATATTTTCTAAAAGCTTATAGGTTACAGGCGATAGAAATAATTCTAAGATATTCGGTCTCCTTAAAAGAAAGGGTCTCATGCTCGTTCCCCCTTATGTAAACAAATGCAAGTTTAAACGGGTAAAATTCCGATAGCTGTGAAAGATACTCTCTCGCTAAGGCGTTACAGGCGTTAAAAGAAAGAAATATCGATGACCAATAGGGAATCTGTGATGTAAGAAGAAACGCCCTGTAGGAAAAGGAGAGTCCTTCCCCTCCTACTATGTGCGGGGTATAAGAGACGGACACCAGACCGGAATAAGGGCTTATTATTAGAAGTTATGCACGAGGAGATATACAAGAGTAATATTAAAAGTTATATAGGCTTATATAGAGAGTTACATAAAGAGTGATATACGGATAGATGCATATATAAGTACGAATAATTTATAATAAGCCTGAAGTCAGTAAGTGTTTAAACCTTAAGTGCGACGATATATATATAAAAGGAGTTTTTTACTTGTATTTTGTTCTATTTTCTTGTGTTTTGTTAAAATATATGATCCATATTTTGTACTACTTCGTCAAAACTGTTATTCACCCCGACCTTTAATCGAACAATTTGAGTGGCATTTCAGTTTCACAAATTTTAAATGGGATTGGTTGCTCGTCTACTACTATTGAATAACTATTTTCTTGATTATGTTCATATGAAAAATTTGAAGATAATTTTGGTGTAGAATGAAATTTTATCTGAAATTTAAACAGTTTAAATTAATTTAATTAATTTAACAGATACAATATACTAATTTCTTTACTAGAACACAGCACTCACACTATCGGAAGAATTAACAACAGAGGTAGACTGTGGTTGAAAATCTGATGACATACTTACAGCATTTGATAAAATAATTTCTTTAGATGATTTACGTTTATGTAGCGTTTCAGTTTCATTATCATTGTTTCTAAACTTTTTTAATTTTTCCTCTACTCCACTTACAGAAATTTCCGAAAACGTATCCTCAGTAATATTTAGTTCAACAGTTTTGTTAAGTTCATTTTTATTTTTCCAATTTTCTTCACAGTTCAGCACACTATTGTCTATCACTTTTTTAGTGTTATGTGATACTTTAATCATCTGTTGTTTGTCATACGCAGCTCTTCCTTCTACCATTCTTGCCGAAATTGTTTTAACATGTTCAATTAAAAACATATCTGCTCGAGTTGGTTGGTGACCTTTCAAAACATTATCTTTAACATACTTAAAATAATTTTCAGAATAGGACGAAGTAGCAATATCATTTTTTGATCTGTAATGTTCTCGCATCACGTTTGTCCAAGATGGAAATTGTTTAAACAACTTAATTAGTTTCTGTAATATTGCTACTGAATAATAAGGGTTAATACCGCCAAACTTTGCAGAATTATTATAATGAATATTGTTAGAAGTTTCTTCTACAAGTTTATCAATATAATTTGATAATTCCAAATTAACAGATGAACTTACAGCCGAAAAATTATCATCTTCTAGGTCCTCATCATGGCAAAATAAATGGATATCACAAAGATTTATTTCATCATAACTACTACTGTTTTTAACTATTTTGTAATCAATAGCTGTATCGTCAAAACTAAACGTTTCTAATTTTTTCAATACCCATTGAATATCATTTTTACATCCATATTTGCTTTGACTAATGTTTAATAAAGCTTTTATCATTTTTTCAACGTCCGACAAATTTTCGAGTGTGCTCATTAAACCAATAGCTCTTAGATAGAAATCTTTAATTATAAATGTTATTGATAAAAAACATTTGTGCGTTGACACGCTATGAATCAAATGAGCAATGTCAATCCTTATGTATAATTGTGGCAAAGTTTTACTTTTCTTCATTAAAAATTGAAAACACTTGGATAAATATTCTTTATAAGTCAGGTTACAAAAAGCTAAACATATTGAGTTTTGTAGAGCTGCAGACATATCCGTTACTACATTTAGAGGTATTCGAGCTTTCGATGAAATCCATTCATGCAGCCAAAGTGTCAGGATTCTTGTGTCGTGTCTCTTCGATAACATCTGACAAATTGGAATGATTAGATGATTGATATGTGTGACAATTTGGTATAGAAATATTGGATCTTGTTGATAATCATCGGCAAATGGTATTTTTTTAACTACACTTCCAGTAGCATCTATGGAAACTATCGGGTTAAGTTTAATTAGATCGTTATATAGTTCGATTTGCTGATCAGTCCAATACATAATAAAAAATTTATCATATCCAACTTGTTTAATTACATCAACAAATTCTAAATTATTATGCTTCAAGTGTGTTAACGAGTCAAATAAGTTTTCCTGAATACCATGACGGATTTTCTTCCGTCCATGACGTGTCTGAACAGATACATTTGGGATAATAGGAGCTGCAAAATTACAATACCGTTGATATGTTTCTATGAGCTTTCTTTTGTACTGTTCTCCTTTCCGTAATTCTAATTTTTTTGCAAACTGACGCCTCTGTTCTCCAGTAATACGCCGTTTTTTGAAATGGGGAATGTTTAAAGTATTTGCTGTCTGTATTAGCATGGACACATTTTCATCATCGCTGAAATTAAAAATACACTTTCCAAGAATAGTAGCATGGCATAATTTTTCAGTACATGAGCCTGAAATTTTTAGAATAAATTTATCAATGTTATTTTCATTTTCAAAGTAAATAACTGATTGCTGAGGAAATTTGAAAGTGCAAGGTAATTTTTGTGCAACATATATTAAGTTTGAAACAATAGATTTCCAACCGTGTTTTAACGCATAATATTTTTTATCATTGCAATCGATTTTTTCGATTGGTTTAATTTTTAACCATTCTTCTTTAGTAAAAGTTATTTTAAAACTTAAATATTTTTCTTGGGTTTCAACACTTTCAATTGATTCATCATTCTCTGGATGAAAAATGGCTTTGTCTTCATCGATGTTTGGAAAATTTAAACCTCGCTCCTTTAGATATCGATCGAAAATATTATGTCGATTTTGTTTCACGTCAAAATATAAAGCAATTGGTGTTTTTAAATATTTTCCAGAAGGCAGTTTCCAAATTTGACAAATATCTTTCCAAACAGAATCACGCGATGATTTAATTTTACCATCGTCTGTACAAATTTCAAAATTTACCACTCGATTTATAACTTCTACGAACGACACAGCTGCCCAATGCGTCATTATAAAATATTATAAGTGAATAATAAATTATTTAATCACTTGCGGTGGAAAGACAAGCCAGGCAAGTCGTTAGACGATTGTCACAGAAACAAACACGACGTGTATGGCACGCGTTGGTGAATTTTTTTTCCCAGAGCAAATGGTTAAATAAATACTGTAGTACTGTAATACTGTAATACTGAATGTCATTTGTTTATGTTAGTATACACTAAGTAGAGAGGAAACCGTAAATTGTGATTCCTCCTGAGACGGTTATGGAAAAACTGAAGCAGCTGAGACGTAGCGGTCTTCATCAGCCACTTCTAAGATATATCCCACCAAGAGCATCGGTGTGACCTTGGAGTGGGGATAACTGATCAAATACACACTCTCCAAGTTCTAGGAATTGAAATAGGATACTGAACGCGATAGCTGAAGCTATGATGTCTGTCGACGAAGTGATCCCAAACAAATATTCTCTATCTTTTGTAAAACCCTTTGTCAGGTATTTTTATCTTTGTGAGAACGATCAGAATTTTTCGTTGAGATAAATTCTTTCAAGTGTCCCGACAAATGACGGAACACAGAAGGTTCGTAAATGTCCTTAATGTTATTTAAATCAGTAATTACAGTTTTCATCTTACTCGTTTTTACTAATTGACGGTTCCAAGTTTAAATTTTACTGTTCTGACGTTTCAACATCTGTAGATTCTTTTGAATCTAGATTGTGATCATTTTAACGAGTTTCTTGATTTGCAGTAGAATTAGCAACATCCTTCAGCTCACATTTGACTTCCACTGAATAAATAGGATTATAATATAACAGCATTTTCCTTTTAATAGTATCTTTTCCACGAGGTCGTGAACTATATGTTCAACCTTTTTTGAATAGTTTATAAAATATAATTCATGACAATGACGTGTTGTTTGGTGTTCACCAGTAACTCGACATAAAAGTCCAACTCAAACAGGCGCGGCAGTTACTCGGAGATTTTCACCAATTCTATTTTCAATGACTTAGACTCAGTTTTAATTTTTTCTCATATTTCCAAATTTTTATAAATTGAGTTGAGCGATAAAGTATTGAACTGGGGAAACGGCTCATTCTGCGATAATCTTGGTAACCTTAAATAGTTTGATTTTCATATTAAAATTAATATCACACCATAAAAATATTAAACTTACTTCTGTGAAAGTTGGTAAAAATTTGGAATCACTGATCCTAGACTTTATTTCCTTCAAGCTAGAAGTAGGACAACCTACTAGTATGGACTGGATCTGAAAAATAAACTTCTTGAAATTATAAAAACTGTACTTTGCTTAAAAATTGTTATGAAAAACAAAACAAAAAATAAATAAATAAACAAACGTTCTTACTAACGAATAAAGATTATAAAGTTTTGTATTGGACAAAACTGAGCTATTTAAAGCAACTATGATTTTTTCTATCTTCCGTCGTCGCAGACATTAGAAAATATATCATCATTGTCTAAGTAAATTGACAACCCATACATACACTGGCTTATTATGAAGAAATAATTCGAATGGATATATCCTCTGTAATTAAAAAACTAATTATTAAATGCCTATGTAGACAAAAATTATTTTATAAATAAATCTTTTCAAACCTTATGTCTCTTGTAGCATGTCGTTTATTGGAATAAAAAATTGTGAGTGTTGACTGATGACTGTAATCGTGAGCCATAAATTTACCACTGGGTAAAATTAATTTAATATATTTATTAAGCATATGTATAGACCTTACACTGCTTTTCTAATTTTCCATCATATTCCTGTATATATAAGTAAATAATAATATTAATGTTAAAATATATAAGACGTAAATTTAACTATTTACCTTAACACATTGCTGGCCAGCAACTTTTCTTAAAATTTACCTCATGTGCCCGGGCTATTGTTTTGAAAGCGGATCTGGAAGTAAAACAATATAAATAAACTTTAATAAATATTATTTATTATTCGACTCTTAATATTTCTTTTTCGTATGATAAAAAGTATAACAATCACTTACGTGTAATGGTACACCACAAATTTTGCAAATATATCGGGTTTCGCTCCATTTTCCTTTCGAAGAAGGAAATCAATCACTTAGACAATCAGATGAAGCATTTGCGTATACTTCAGTAAAAGGTTCTTCTTTGGTGCGTTCGGTCATTGTTGAAATTTTTTTTACAACTAAGAACGAAACTTGACCGGTCTTATAAGCGAGACACCACTCGAGGTATGCAGACCAAATAATTATGCTACAAGATTTCCAACAGTGCACTGTGAAAACAATAAAGATGCGGTAAAAACTTATCACGAGTTAACTCGTGACCGGTCAGCGATGCGTTAACCCTTTATGGGTCGAATTTGTCCCTCCGGTATCTTTATAGCTCTTCCGCAATAAAACTAGTAAACATGGTCAGAAATTGTTCGCTGCAATAAATTCCTCAACTTGTTCTGACATTTGACGGAACACACAAGCTTTATGGTACATATACAGAAATGTCTCTTAAAGGCCATTGTTACTTCAAAGTAACAGAACTGTATCATAAAAAAAAAAGTAACAAAATGATATTTGAATTGAATTTATTTACAATTTATTTAGCGACAATTATCGCTTAGAACAAAATTTATACCAATCAGTTATTAATGATATACGTGTTTATTTAACCTGATAATATTTTTGAGACCATTATAAAAAGCAATCTATTATTAGTTAAGGTATGACAGCCTTTCTTAATTATTTTTTAAGACACAATTTAAAACTATATTTTTGAAGTCATATAAATATGTTTATTAAAAAAAAGGAACACTTTTTTTAACCTATATGCCTGATATTTTTGTTTTTATCCTTCTCCCTCTTTAAATTCAGTTGTACCATTAGTGAATTTTTCATGTGTGTGTTGGATCGAATTATCGTTGTCCTGTCAATTTGAGGTAATTAAAAAATATTTTTTAATATTCGTATTACCTTATATTGTATATCAAACGATTGCTACAAGTAAGAGTTTTATACGTGAGTGTTGCCAAAACGAAATATTAAAAAGTTCGAAAGATATTCGTGAAAATTATATATATCTCTTGGCTTTGCGTAAAATCCCATGGAGATTTTGTTATTTAATATTTGTTCTAATTTTCCAATTTATTTTCACGATATCGATATTAATTACTATCTCTAATGATGACTCTCTAATAAATATTATTTAATAATTATCTCTTCGTAGATCGTATCTCATCTTAAATTTGATTTTCATCATACACTTGACATGTATGCATATGCATACAGTGAACTCGTACACATACGTACACAATATTCGTATATTTGATTTTTTTTGTATTATACTAATGCAATGTTATTTTTAATTATTTTCAGGTTTTGGAGCATTGGAAGAATTCAGCATGAAAACTCATACCTAACCCTATAATTGTGTTTACTTTATTATCTTCTTCATATTCATCGAGGTATGTTTTTCCTTTTTCTTTTATAGCATAGAGAAGTTAAATAAAAAGAATGTGAAAAGGGGGAAGAAGAAAGATAAAAAGAAAGAGAGAGTGCATGATGTTTTATACGCGTTTACACTTGTGCTTTGGAAAAGCTCAACACCGACTAGGTTAGTTTTACATATGTATGTAATTATTAAATTTGTAATAATAAGAAATCTTTTCTTCTATGGTTTCTTTAATAAGATATTAATATTTCTGGATTTTCTCAATGTTAGTAAAATGAAGATACCGTTTTACATAATCTTTTATAATGACGGTATCGTTGGATCCTATTTATCATTGTTAAAAGTAATGCGCTCTCTCTTCCAGTAAAATGATTTAACACTTCCGCTGAAAGAATTAGTTTATTAACGCTATAAATAAGTTTTTCTTAAGAGTAATATAATATTTGTTTCTTACTTATACATGGATTATTGCATTTACCTTCGATTCCGGTTATAATTATTTCTTGTCGTTGCATTTGTATTCTATTCGCTTAATATTTCACTTGGAATCTTTACGAAGGAGAAAATAACACAAATCTTCATATCGACAGGATAAAGAAATTGATATCGATTGATCTTACACCATAACGGAGTCTTCTTCTTTGATGAGTAATAGTTTTAATTTTAAATTATTTAAAGAAGAAATTAATATATGAACTGTAACAAATTTCAAAAAAGTAGCAGTGGATCATGAATCGAATTAAAAAATAAAATAATCTATATGTTTAAAACTAATTAATAGAATTTTAAGTATATATATTTAGAATATAAGTATTTTACCTACTATTGTTTATTATAATACAAGCTTAGTGCGTTTTCATATTGTCTATGTTTTTTGTATTGATATTTAAATAATATCTTTAACAAATTCAGTCATGTTATATATCATTTTAAAATATGTTTTTCTCTTTATTAATTAATGCTATTATCTTTTTTCTATAATTATTTTGCATATGCTTTCAGATCGTTCATACAGATGTTGTCGAAACAAGAAATTCGAATTATTTTACTGCACGAGTTCAAACTTGAATATAAAGCTACGGAAGCAACTTGAAATGTCAACAAAGCATGGGTTGATGACACCGTTAATCGAAGACCTCATTAAAGGGGATCCACATGAAACCATACGAGAAGTTGCTGAAGAACTCATTGTCGACCATTCAACTGTTATTCACAATTTAAAACAAATTGGAAAAGTGAAAAAACTTGATAAGTGGGTATGACTAGATTCATATTTTCAGGTTTGAAATAAGAAAATTGTCATTATTATTAAATTAATTAGTTATATGCAATAATTACTAACTTTGGCAGCCAATTACAGCAATCGGAGTACACATTAACAAAATGTATGGAAAACAGGCTAGCATCTAATTGAATTAATCTTTTAATTTTTAAATAATTAACAGTATGATATATATGCTACACATATATACTGATAATATATAATTTAATATATAATTGAACGTAAAAACAAATGAATAAGAAATATATACGAAAAACTATCATTCATGGGTGCCTTATTGTTAGTTGAAGGAAATCACTAGTTTCTATAAAATTTAAATCAGTTCAATACTTTTAATTTTTAAATAATAAGCTACCGTGAGAAACATTTATTAATAAACCGACCACTTCCTTGTTCGTTCCTTAAAATAAGATGATTAGAATTCAAATTAAAAAGGATAAAAAAAAAGAAAGAACAATTGATAAAGGATGATGAAAATTTCGAAGAAAATGAATAAAAGACAATGAAAATTTATAAAAAAATATATTTTTTGTTTTTCTTCTTCTTCCTTTTCTTCTTCTTCTTCTTATCATGTGATATTCTTTTATGATATACGGATTACAATCTTTGTACATTTATTCGTGATAATGTCACTCGTCTCGTTAATTTAAAAATATTTCAAAACGATGAGCGTTTATTATTATCAACATCTATTATAAAACGTCAATTTAAATGGATCTTGATTGACTTTTATAAACGCTTCGTTAATAAAAGAATCGTTTAATCGATAATCTCTGTCGATTATACTTAAAATATTATATTTTAATAATCCTTTCTAATTGAAATGCCATTAGAGAGACGAGAGTAAGATGAAGATTGATTATTGCGGTGGAAGATATTTTCTATCGACGTTGTTGGTTTTATCGGAATTTGGTGGAATGTATTCTAGTTCTTTCCCATTTTTAGGTTTTCCCGCAGGTGGATATGGTGCCGTTTCACGATTTCCATTACCAATTCCTTTACCACCACCTCCGTTGCCAACAGCTGTACCAAATTTGAAAGAGGCTTTGTTCCCATTTTCATCAGCGTCATATCTTGAATTTATATACAATTTTATTATTATTATTATTATTATTATATTATATTTATTTTTCATATAATATTTCTTAATAATTTTTGTTTATTTTTGTTTTTGTTTTTACGTTAAATCATATATTAAATTATATATTAAATTAATTCAATTGTATATTGTATATAAATATGTGTAGCTTATTATATATCATTAGAATATACTCAATTGAATATTAAATTATATCAAGTGAAACATTTAAAACATTCAATTCGAATAATTCGATTGTTATCGATGATAGAAAAAAAAAAATGTTGCAGACAAAACTTATACTTTGGTTTTGAAGAGTGAAATAAAAATTCGTTGTCTATCATCAATAAAAATCAGATTATTCGGATTGTCTTTTATAAATGTTTCACGTGATATAATAAATTATAAAAAGATTGACAATTTAATATTGATTGTAAATATTTGAAGATAATAATAAGAAAATTAAACAGAGGGACACATACGTGACAGACACAGGTAATCCTTCAGGACTTTTGTACGAGTAACTTCCTTTCACGACACGAACCGGTTGACCATCAACGATTTTAATATCTTCCGTTTCTTCCCTTTGAACTCCATCCACGTTATTCGAACTTGTTGGATTACCTCCACTTTCGTAGGGTGTATTCAAAATAAGTCCACCTGAGATACGAGCAAAAGGTGGTGCCTTTTGATCGGGTGATAATTTTTCAGCCGAACAGTACGTCAAGAAGGATAACAGATAACAAATGGTAATCTGTAATGTATCGTTAAAAATTTCATTTATTTTTCAATTTCATTGTATAAAAACTATTGGAAAATTAAACGAAGTATTATTTATTTTAGTATTATTATAGTATTAATTTAGTATTATTATATATATATATATATATATTATTTATTATAGTATTATTTTTATAGTATTTATGTATAGTATATTTGTATTTATATTAGTATTATAGTATATTAGTAGTATTATTTATAGTATTAAATATTGAAAAATATATTCGAACAAATGAATAGATATGTTGAATATTGGTAATATATCTAATTTTTTCTTATATGTATTTAATGAAAATGATAAAGTAAATGAAGTATTATTTATTTTAGTATTATTATAGTATTAGTATAGTATTATTATATAATTATATATTTATTATAATATTATTTATAGTATTTATATTAGTATATCTATATTAGTAGTATTATTTATAGTATTAATTAATATTGAAAAATATATTCGAACAAATGAATAGAGATGTTAAACATTGGTAATGTATCTAATTTTTTCTTATATGTATTTAATGAAAATGATAAAGTAAATGAAGTATTATTTATTTTAGTATTATTATAGTATTAGTATAGTATTATTAGTATAGTATTACTATATAATTATATATTATTTATTATAGTATTATTTATAGTATTTATATTAGTATTATAGTATATTAGTAGTATTATTTATAGTATTAAATATTGAAAAATATATTCGAACAAATGAATAGAGATGTTGAACATTGGTAATGTATCTAATTTTTTCTTATATGTGTTTAATGAAAATGATAATGAAGATGAAGAAGAAGAAGAAGAAGAAGAAGGGGAAGAAGATGAAAGTATTTTTTGTTAAACGTACATCAATCTTTTTCTTTCATCGATTACGTCATATCAAAAGTACGAAATGTCGAAGTAAAGTAATGGTAGTGGGTAAGTTCGATAAGTCGATGACCCACGATCAACTCGCATCAACTTGAATATATGCTACGAGATAGTAAAAGTTAAATTGTATAACCAAAAGATTCTATTGAAATCATCGTACGTATCATCGGCTCGTGACCGGGCCATCTTGAAATACCTAACATAAGTGTACTTTCTACTTAATTATTCCTCATCATTCATCGTAAGAAGAAGAAGAAGAAGAAGAAGAAGACATCTTCTTCTTATTTTCGTTTTCATTCAACGCCTTGGGCAATTTGTACTCTCGGTACTTTCGTTCGAACCGATCAATTTTCCGATAAGATGTTATGTGGAATTAGAAGAGTTAAATATCATTATGACTTTTAATAATCAAAAATCATTTTATTCGCTTGAAAAAGATTTATATACGTATAATACAATTTTTTCCGCGTTTAGATAATTACACGTTTAAACATCTCTTCTCTCGGGGACTCTTTAATATTTATTTTATTTATGGTAATTCGATTTCAATTTACTATTATATTTAGTATTATATAATAAAATATTAATATATGTATATCTCTTGGATCCTATGTGCAATCCATAAATAATTCAATCTTGGTTATAAGTATTGATTATCTCTTTAAAATAACTCTACAACATAAAATCATTTATTATTAAAATACATTTTATTTCGAATTAATTTTTTTCAACAATTTTTATAAATGTTCATATATTTTCTTTTTTTCATTTACCATAAATAAAATTCAGAATAGTTATTTAATTTTCTAATTTATATTATAATTTAAAGAACAGTTCAAGAGAGTATATATTTTGTTTTATTTTAATAATTTTGTAAAAAGAATTTCTAGATTATAAATCTATAGATTTAATTAAAAGATATAATCTCTAATCTTTTTAACAATTTTTAATTAATTTTTTTTAACAATTTTGAAATTTTCATATATATTTTTTTTTCATTTACCATAAATAAAATTCAGAATAGTAATTTAATTTTCTAATTTATATTACAATTTAAAGAACAGTTCAAGAGAGTATATATTTTGTTTTATTTTTATAATTGTAAAAAGAATTTCTTGATTATAAATCTATAGATTTAATTGAAAGATATAATCTCTAATCTTTTTAACAATTTTTAAATGTTCATATATTTTTTTTTCATTTACCATAAATAAAATTCAGAATAGTAATTTAATTTACCAATTTATGTTACTACAATTTAAAGAATAATTCAAGAGAGTATACATTTTGTTTTATTTTTATAATTGTAAAAAGAATTTCTAGAGTATAAATCTATAGATTTAATTAAAAGATATAATCTCTAACGAATGATGAAATTATGCATTGGGGTGACGGTGGGGGGGGGAGGATAGAAGAAAAAAAAACCAGTAACGTTGTATTATAATAGTTACGTAATCGATAGATAAGATATAGTAATATTATTGGCAAAGTAGAGGACTTGAATCTCGATAGGAAGAAAAATTCAAGATGATGATGGTAGTCTGTGTTCGTCGGTTAAGAAGATAAGACGTTATGGTGGTGTTACTCTCGTAGATGATTTTAACGTGAATGCAACTTGCATTTTCTGCGACATTCGCGCGGGATTTACGATCATGCGAAGGATAGGTCGTGTTATTCAATTGGAAATGCGAATGGTAATGCACACGTGGAAATCTTGCGTGAATATATCTTCTTCCCTTCTCGTTGGAATAAATTTTCTATTGGTCAATATATCGGTGGGTATCGTTATAAATAAGATGAGAAACTATTTAAAAAAAAAAAAAAAAGAAGTAAATAAAAGGAAAGATATTTTTAATATTGTTGCAATTTATTGGATATGTAATTAGAAAATATTTTTCAATTAGTGTTAATCAATATTTTTAATATATTGTCTGATTGTGTATTTTGAATCGATAATGTGTGTGCAATTTTTATATATATAAAAAAAAAAAATTGATTATTTGTTTGTATAATAATAATGAAAAAAAATTAATAAATTATTTATACTAAAATATTTTTTTTTTGGTTTTGAAAAATATTAATCCAATAAAAGGCACTAACTATATTTGATATTTTTCTATTCAATATATATTATAAAAAATTATTATTAAAACTTATACTAAAAAAAATATTACTATTAAAATATTACTATTAAAATATTACTATAAAAACTATTATTATAAAATATTACTAGTAAAAAAAAAATTGAAAAACATTGATACAGATCGTAAACCCATTTCGAGTACTATGGACGCATATATGCGCTTATCAATATTTTCCAAATACCTTCCATTAACTCGAAATTATTTTCCATTATTACTTTTACTTTTATCAAAATAATGAAACATTAATTAATTAATAATATAAATTTAATATAAATTAATTAACGAAGTATTATATAAAAAACGAATGATCAGACGAAATTAAATAGAAACAAATCCACCCCCCCCCAAAAGAAAAGAAAAAGAATAACGTGTCCTCGTTATTATTAACGTACCAACGATCGTGCAACGACGAGGATAACTCGACGATGATCCATAATTGTTGTTAGTGTTAGTGTTGTCGTCGTTGAGAGAACGATGATCACTTATGGTGACGAAACACTCCAAATGGCATATCCCATATACACGACACGAACGAACACGTATTTCTAAGTACGTAAAGCTAATTAATTACGGATTCGGTTATCAAATTTTTAATTTCAAATCGAATCAATGAATAAAACAAACGAACGAACGAAAACAATCGATTGATTCACAGCTAAAAAAAAAACCTTTTGTTCAGTTTTAATAATATTCAGTTAAATAATAATCGTGGGATAATTTATTAACCCCTTTCCTATTTCTATCTTACTTATTTCTTAATTATTTCTTTTCTTTTTTTTTCTTTATCCAATATAAAAATAAGAAACGCGTTTGTTCCTATGATTTTGTCATAGGAAAGATTCAACTGTTTATATCCAAGCTTCTTAACTTCCCCGATGCTTATATACTCCTCTTAACTGAACACTTTAATCCCCCTCCCCCCCCTCCCCCCCACCCACTATCCCCCCCGTTGTTGTTTTCCCCTTCTCATCCTTTTACCGTTCGTTCATTCGACTCAGGTTGTGAGACGAACAACTAAAACCCGGAGCCAGCTCCCGTATTTTTTCTTCTTCTTCTTGTTTTTTTTTTGTTTGTTTTGTCTTTCCCTTTCTTTCTTTCTTTCTTTCTTTCTTTCTCTCCCCACGGATGTGCAATGAACCGATTTCTTGAGTCATCGATCGTGGTCATCGATCCTTTTGAAAGGAATCGTCGTTCGCCCCCGCAACGTTAAGAAGATTCACACAACAATGTTTTATTCCGTCCATTTGTATTAAAAACACACGTGCGACATTTAAAAGTAAGTAAAATAACGTGATGTGGATATTCCGATTCGATTAGAAAGGAACACATACATGTATATACATAACCGACCCTTTTTTCTTATTTTTATTTCTCAACATTTGCTATTCGAGTAAGTAAGAAGAGGTGGAGGAGGAGGAGGAGGAGGAGGAGGAGGAATTTTGTATACTCCCCC
>NW_025113007.1:0-2237 GCF_010416935.1 Polistes fuscatus | reverse complement strand
AGTAATTTTGTATACTCCCCCTTTCTGCATGTGTTACTTGGATTATTTTTATATTTTTGTTTTATATTTTGGAATTTATATAAATTATGGGACTGTTGATATTTATTAATTATTTTATAAAATTAAATTTTATTAAATTAATTATTATTTATTTATTAATTATATTTTACGATACTCAATAGTATTTTTATTTATAGGTTTTTAATAATATAGAAAAAGAAGTATGATTAAATATTTGTAGGTTTTTTTATTATAAAAATTGAATATATTTGGGTGTTAGTTTAATGTTAATTTTTTGTTGAAGAATAGGAGGAGGAGGAATATTTTCTCCCCACTCTCCTCTCTTCTACATATTAATTGAATTATTTTTATATTTTTTATATAGGTTTATATAGATTATGGTATTTGTTGATACTTAATTATTTATTTATAGTATTTTTATAGGTTTTAACAATATAGAATGAAGTAGGATTAAAGATTTGAGGGTTTTTATCATTAAAAATTGAATTTATTTGTGTGTTAGTTTAATGTTTATTTTTTGTTGAAGAATAATTGAGTTATTTTTATATTTTTTAAGTTTATATAAATTATGGTACTGTTGATACTTAATTATTTATTTAATAGTATTTTTATAGATTTTTTAATAATATTCGAAAACAAATGATTAAAGATTTGAAGGTTTTTATCATTAAAAATTGAATATATTTGGGTGTTAGTTTAATGTTATTTTTTGTTGAAGAATAATTGAATTATTTTTATATTTTTTAAGTTTATATAGATTATGGTACTTGTCGATACTTAATTATTTATTTAATAGTATTTTTATAGATTTTAACAATATAGAAAGAAGTATGATTAAAGATTTGTACTTTTATACAATTAAAAATGGAATATATTTGTGTGTTAGTTTAATGTTAATTTTTTGTGGAAGAATAGGAGGAGGAGAAGGAATCTTTTCTCACCTTCTTCACATTACTCTTATGGTTAGATTATTTTTATATTAATGTTTAATATTTTTCAAATTTTTATATAAATTATGGTACTTGTCGATACCTAATTATTTATTCAATAATATTTTTATAAGTTTTAATAACATAGAATGAAATATGATTAAAGATTTGCAGATTTTTATCATTAAAAATTGAATATATTTGTGTGTCAGTTAATTATTAATTTTTTATTACAAATATAGCAGTAGATATTTACTCAATCATATTTATATAGGTTTTAACAATATTCGAAAAAATACAATTCAAACATTTATACTTTTCTATAATTAAAAACATGAATATATCTGCTTCTTAGTTTAATATTAATTTTCTCTTACAAATATTAGTAATAAATATATAAAACTGATAGTAAATATGTTAAATCATATCGAAACGTTTATTAAATAAAACGCGTATGTTTCCCAATGAAAATTCAAATCTATTCAAATAAAATATCCAATCACACACACACACACAAATACATAATCAAATATAAAATAATAATAAAATAATAATAAAATATCCAATCACATACACACATACACAAATACATAATCAAATATAAAATAATAATAAAATAATAATAAAATATCCAATCACACACACACATACACACAAATACATAATCAAATATAAAATAATAATAAAATATCCAATCACACACACACATACACACAAATACATAATCAAATATAAAATAATAATAAAATATCCTCCAGTATCCATAAAACAGGATTAAATCTAAAGAAAAGAATTAGATAAAAATACACAATTTATTCTCTTTTTCTCTCTCTCTCTTGTAGTTGTCTTTTTTTTTAATTTCTTTTTATTTCATTTTATTTCAACATTCCAGGCTAATCGTTAGATTCGTAATAAATAAGATCGTTCCATTTAACATGTTAACCGTTAGATTCTCATCTTCTTTTTCCCCCTTTATGCCTGGCCCTATTTGCGATGAGACATATGAAATTTATCATGTCGGTTTGTCAGAAGGGGGTTTGGCAAACGGATCCAACGGAAAGGGCAACGTCGTCACGAACGTTTGAAGAACGAAGAGAAACGAGAACTCGTTCGATCGTTTAAGGGTAGAAGGCCAGAACATACCACACACAAATACACACATATATACATACACATAGACAAAAATGTACACATGAGATAACAATAATACTCTGTATAGTTCTCGTGAAACCTTTTAAGAGGATGCGTTTGCTCTTTGGTGTCATGCCGCGACGACAACGTTGACAT
>NW_025113006.1:0-63249 GCF_010416935.1 Polistes fuscatus | reverse complement strand
GTGTTTGGGGGTAAATGGTTGGGGAATGGAGTTTGATGTATTCTTACGGGGGCGGCGTGATACTATACCACCCCAACCCCTGGTGAGATGTACTTCCTGGGCCTTGGTGTGATAGAAGACAACATTCACATACTCATATACGCAGCGCGCCATTGTCGCGCGCACTTGGCCCGAGTTGCTCGTAATGTACGAGCGGCCACGGCGGGGACGTGTCGGCATGGCGTTAAAAATATCGAGACTCGTAGGTCTTACGGGGAAGGCAAAGAACATCTCAACAGCCCAAATCAGCCCCCACAAGGTCCTACGCTAGGGCCTTAAACGTAAAGGTTTCGGCTACTACGCCTGCAACGACATCTCAGTCTTCCGAATCATCTCAGTTGAAAAATGGATGAAACACCAATTAAAAAAGCATCCTATGCCATTTATCAACGACCTCTCTAATACCTGTACTTATTGTAGTCATAGGCACTACATCGCCTTCTGTCCCCTATTCAAGCATCTAAGTCAGCAAAAGAAGGAGAAAGTCATCGCAGAATCTCGCCTGTGCTACAACACGGACTGCCACGGGATTAGGCGGCGTTCGAGGATACTGCTGCTCGTCATGCAGATACAGATAGGTAAGTGGAGAAGACCCTAGGGCATAAGCGCTGAGCCAGAATTGACATAGGAATCATTTTCATCGGTACTTTCCCGAAAGTGATACGATAACAAAGACTATACTGAACTAGACTGTGTTTGTGGGGTAAATGGTTGGGGAATGGAGTTTGATGTATTTCTTACGGGGTTGCGGCGTGATACTATACCACCCCAACCTCCTGGCTAGATATACTTCCTGGGCCTTGGTGTGATAGAAGATAACATTCACATACTCATATACGCAGCGCCCGCACATTGTCGCTCGCACTTGGCCCGAGTTGCTCGTAATGTACGAGCGGCCACGGCGGGGACGTGTCGGCATGGCGTTAAAAAATATCTCATGTTCCGAATGGGGCTATTGAAAATGAGGTGGGAAAACATCTCACGTGTTGGGAGTTATGAGTGTTATTGGAAATTGGGCTGCGGATATATGCCCCATATTCCTCAGCAGGACATGATTGGTGAAGCGAGCAAGAGGCTTTGTGAGCCCATAGACTTGGGGGTCCAATAGGATCGGACGCATACGTGGATCTGTTTGCACACGGAATTCCTAAAAGCGGTTCACCCGTCCAAGCACTAACCGTGCCCAGCGTTGCTTGACTTAGTGATCGTACGAGAACTAGTGCTGCGGAACAGTGCGGCATGGCCGTTGATTATTGGCTATAATCAGATAACAATTCTCATTGCTCATTTCATTCAACAAGCGACAGAGAGCATTTCTTCCTGTAAATGGAACAGCAGAAAGCATCTTTGACCTCGACATAATATTCGGTATCATGGACAGAATTTCAAGCCATTATATATGACATCGATAGACGTGACGAAGACATTCGACTCAGTGACCCATAACACCATATGGGATACACTGGCCACAAAAGCCATTCCATCGCACCTAATATTTAATATTTAATATTTAATATTTAATAATATTTTATTGACCCTAGAGCCTAGGCTCCCTAAAGGCCATTAATTATAGTAAAGTACAATATAATGTATAGATAAAACAAAACAAAAATTAAAATTATGTAATTATTATTAGTAGTAACGCACAGTAAATAAATAAATGTAAAAAGAAAATAGTAAATAATACATAAATAAAAGTATAACAGTTCTATAATAGTGGTATAGTATCAATAAAGTAGGTATAACATCTTAATCTGAATTCTTTATAGTCACTTAGAGCTACGATATCTTCCGGTAGTTGATTCCACATACGAACAGCAGTAACCAAAAATGATTTGTCATAAGTCCTGGTTCTTGCATAAGGTAAACATAATACATCCAATTGCCTGACAGCACGACCACGAACAGAAGTAAGGATACTAAAGTTCGTTCTTAATATTTTGTCGTGCTGAAGACGCAACATTTTGTATACTATGCAGGCCATTAAGAAGTCACATCGACCTTGTAAAGTAAACCATCCTAAAGCTCTTCTAAACGGAGTAATATGCTGATATCGTTGCAAACGAAAGATAAAGCGAATACAAGCGTTAAACTTTCTTTGTAATTTGTTCCTGAGATGTTTGTATAAGCTGCTGAACAATAATCAAAGATTGGTAATATTAAGGAGGCAACTAATCTTTTACGCGTAGTCATATTAAACAAATGATTGTTCATTTTAAACCGGGACAGAGACTATGAATGTTTGCTAGGTCCATTGACGGCAAAATTTTCACTGGTTCCGATCCATTTTTAAGGTCTATGCAAACAGAATTAGACGTAATCCAAATATTTTTTTGCTGATGTGAGGAAACTTTTTAATAATATTTTGTCGCAATTTATACAATGCCGTTGGATAACGCTTATTTACAAAAATTGGCGTCTTTTGTGACCCATTGATGATTAAATTTGCTGTAACATCATTGCGTTTCCTCCTGCAGGCAATAAACTTGTCGACCAAATTTGATGAATGGCATTTTACGATGATGTCCCGTTCGTGAACAAAGTTTCCTCTAACATTTTTCTTTGTTTTGTGTCCGATTCTCTCTACCAATGAAAAACTATTTACGCTAACGTCAGGAACCTCTAGAATTTTTCCGAGTTTGGCCACTGCAGCTGGTAAGCTCTCCAAAGCCGCCTCTGGGAGACCCGAGATGACAAATTGGTCACGAAATTGATTAGATTCCATATACAATTGGCGCATTTCTATCTCTTGGATGGCTTGCAGTTGCGGATTGATTGCTTGGCCAACCGTACAAGTTGCGTCCGATGATGACGCCGATTCAATTGCACCAACTCGTTTTTCTAAAGCTTTATAATCTTCATGTAGAGAGTCACATTTGGCATTAAGTCGCTTTTCTAAAGCTTTATAATCTTCATGTAAAGAGTCACATTTGGCATCTATTCTGTCCAGTCTTGCAGTCATCCCATCCAATTTCCTACTAATTTCCTCCAAAATAGAAATAGGGTACTCATTCTTTCCTGAACACATAGGACATTTGCTGGTAACAAAGTCCTTGACTTCGGATCTTGAGTGTAGAGCATATCTAACTTTGACACAAGCCAAGTGAAATTTATGTTTACAAGTATCCCGGGTCGTAGCAGCGAGATTGTCAACAATTGGACGAAATTGTCAACCACACCACTCTGTAGTTCTGTCAGGCATGGAGTAGGTGGCAATGTTAAGATAATAATAATAGAAATAATATGACAGTACTGTCTGAATACGATATAAACTGTGGTTGAAAACCAACGGCCGAAACACAGATTAATGGCTTTTAACATACACCCAAAATAAAAAAACTCCAATGTTACAGATAAAAATAACAAAGCACTGTGTTAAACAGTAGAAAAAACATAAAAATTATTTTAATTATAACTTATAACACAACTAAATACAGCAGAATGCAGGAGCACACTTTTAAACAGCCGTTATATTTTACTGCGCCAACTATATCTAATCGGGTATATAATAATATAATGGACACATACGAGAGAAGCACAACAAGGCTCACTTGCAGCGGATAGGAATTTGACCAGATTATCCCATTATGAGAAGTCAAACCAGGAAACCCCTTATCGCCAACTATCTTCAACATGATAATGATTGGGCTCCTCAGACTTATTCCATCAGAAGTCGAAGTGATTGTTGTTGGTGAACACTACAATGTATTGACATTCACAGACAATTTGGTATTCTTTGCCTCCAGCCACCCTCAAGCTCCAAATATTACTAGACATAGCCACAAACTACTTGACGAAATTTGCCCTTACGATCAACACCAGGCAAATCGTTCATAATTGCCATGAGAAATGTACCGCATATAAAAAATCGGTAGTTGACGGATCTACGCGATTCAGATGTTTTACAGGTATTATCGGCTCTATAAAGAGGGACGAATGAAGATATTTGGGGGTTCCATTCACACTAGAATGCCGATCGAGTCGTAGGGAAAATAAACAACTCACGTAAGCACTGGAAACGCTTACTAAAGCGCCGCTCAAGCCCCAATAGAGACTGTTTGCGCTAAGAGTGATGGTACTACTCGGATTCTACCATCTTTTATCGCTCGGAATCACGTACTTCAGCTTTCTCAAGAAAAATGACAGCATGGTGCGCAAGGCAATGAGGAAATGGCTTGACCTTCCACGCTAACGCCAAAAACGGGGGACTGACAGTGCCATTTGTGAGATGGCTCATGAATAATTTGTTCCAGATTCCTTTTTTACTCTTCAGTCTCTTTTCCTCAGTACCACCACTCCATAAATGTACACGCCCACAGAGAAACAAAAATGAGAAACAAAACTCTCCCCAAATCGAAGAAGAGACTACGTGGAGGAAGGGAGGAAATATGCTCCACTAAAGATATCGAGAAGAGATGGGCAAAACAACTTCATGACTATATTGATGGAAAGGCACGCAAATAATCATATAGTATAGCACAATAAAACCAGGGATAACCGAAAATACACGAAGGAACACGATTCTTATCGAGCAGACTTTGTCAATTCTGCAAAAATTAGGATAAACCAAATGTCAATGATCCAGAACTGTGAAAGGGAAGCTGAGTCCTCCTCTTCTCTACTCCATTCTATTTTTTTAATACTTGGATCAAGCTATTCATACCAACGTGCTTTGCATCGTTTTTGAAATTTTCTATCTAAAAATGAGGCTATATGACACCATTGATTTTTTAAAATAAGTTGCTATTAAGATAAGTTGCGATTCAAAGACCACTGTGAGTATATGCTAAGAAAGATAAGTAAAAAGACAAATTTTTTGAACAAGATAGGGCAATATATCCGCTTACACCAGATGTGTCATATATTAGGTAATTATCGCGCCACACTTTGAGTATTGCGCAACGCTGCTTGTAAGAATGGGCGAGACAGAGTTGAACAAACTGCAGATAGCGCAAAATCGAGAGATGCGTGTAATTTTGCAATGTAGCAGATATACGAGGATAGAGGATATGATACGAGCAGTTCAGTTTATGAGTGTGAGACGGAGGTTGTACTATAATGTGTGTATATTTATTATTAAGGCCGTGAATAACTTGTTACCAAGTGAAATGGCAAATCCACTTAAGAAACTGTGACATCGAAAAAACAGAAATTTCGTTAGAGAAATCTACATCAAAGGCAGATGAGATAGATAATAAGTCTAAAGAAAAGAAACAAGAGGATAATAAAATCTCTTCCAAAAAGGAAAAGAATCTTGTTGATGCAAAAGATGTTAAAAAAAATAAAATTGTTCAAACAAAGAACAAGAAGATTGGGAATAAGCATACTTTAGAAAAAATTGGCGAATAAAATGCAAGTTGTACAATCAAAAACAGGGCGAATGACACGTCAAGCGGGCAATATTGTAATACAATTCAGAAGAACGAGAAGTGCACAAAAAAGTATGTTTCACGAGGGAGTGTGTTGTGGTGTGTCCTATTTGTGTGTGTGTGCGCGCATCACATTATTGAGGTACCTTTTTTGAGGTAAATTAATTAGCGAAAAGCGACTTTCTTCGCAACTTATTTTCTTTTCTTCCTTATACTGCATCAAACATGCCTCCGACCGCTTTGAATAAGTTAGTAGCATTGCAGAAGTTGCGTCTCGCCGAGATCGAAGGAATCCGTAGTCGACTAGCGGATAGACCGCTTGCATCAATTGATGCAGACGGAATCCAGCGAAGACTCAACGCATTAGATAAAATATTGGATGTAGTGCGGCGGACTCATGAGGAGATTGCATTAAGACCTGAGGCCAAGAGCGACCCGTATATAATGGAGAATGAGATAAGAAACATCGAGGGAGCCTACGAATTGACCATGTTCGCGTTGACGGGGCTGTCTCGGCAGCTTCAGCAGGCAGAAGCCCCCACCCCCACGAGGGAGGCTTCTAATCCCGCCGTAACCAGTGAAGACCTGGGCTACACGGAACTCCCTAAGATGTCTCTTCCCAAATTTTCGGGACGAGAGGAGGACTGGGAGAATTTTTTTGATAGTTTTACGTCTATGGTCCACGACGTGCCTGGAATCAATGATGCTACAAAGTTGAGATACTTGAAATCTTGTTTGGAGGGTGAAGCCGCAGTGTGGATCAGGAACGTATCGACTAGGAACTCTAATTATGCCAGCACGTGGGAGGCGTTGCAGACACGGTACCATAATCCAAGGCTTTTTGTATTTAAGAAGGTCCTGACGCTGATGAATCTTCCGTGTCTAAAAAGGGAGTCAACTGCAGAGTTGCAGGCACTTCTTGATAGAGTGCAGGGCATTGTTAGTTCTTTGAGGAACGCGGGCTGGGCAGTCGATTATTGGGATACCATTCTGTTCATCACGTTAAGTTCGCGATTGGATCCGGACACGGCCAACGCGTGGAATGCTGAAGTAGTCTCGAGGGAGAGGATGTACCGGGCGTCGGGTTTGGAGAGGAGAACGGGGGCTGCTCCTAGGTCTTGCTTCATGCCCACGTTTGATGAACTGGTCGAATTCCTAGAAGGCCGGGCGCGGAGTTTCGGGTTATCGGGGGAAACACGAGGGAAGAAACGGACGGCACCTCCGCCGAAATCGGGTCCTCCTTGCAAGGTTTTTCACGCGAAGTCGGAGGGTGCGCCCACTACGGTAGTTAAAGATCCTGCGCCGTGTCGATTCTGCTCTGGTTTGCATCCTCTGTGGAAGTGTGATCGGTTCAAGGCCAGGTCTGTCCCGCAGCGGATTCAAGTGGTTAGGAATTTGAGAGCGTGCTATAATTGTTTCGGAGGACATCCCTTGCGTTCCTGCTTATCTACGGTGCGCTGCTCTGTCTGCAACGGTACTCATCACACTATGATCCATACGTCCCGTGGAAGTGAAACCCGGAGTAGGGCGTCCGAGCCACCTAAGGAGAAGCAGGAGAGTGAGGAGGTTGGCTCGCCGCAGGTGAGTCTACATGCCGCCACATCCCCGGGTACCGTCAAGAAGATCCTGCTCGCTACCGCGCGGGTGTGGGTGGCAGGTCCAAAGGGAAAGGGCACTTGGGCACGAGCGCTGCTGGATCAAGGCTCGGAAGCCTCCTTTATTGCAGAGACGATCACGCAACTACTCGGATTGCCTAAACGACGCATCTGTGTTCCACTTTCAGGACTTGGAGCAGAAGACGTCGGCACAGCCCGGTCCATCGTGCGGGCCAAACTGGGTGAGCTCCCAGTGGATCGAGTGGTAGGAAGTAGGGCTTTCGCGAATTCTGGTCTCGATTATGCAGGTCGGGTACAAGTGCGTATGTCAAAGGGCCGCGGAAATCGTTCTAGTAAGGGTTACATTGCTCTGTTCGTCTGTTTTGCTACTCGAGCTATTCACCTCGAGCTTGTTAGTGACCTAACCTCCGAGTCCTTCATAGCCGCGTATCGTCGATTTGTAGGTAGACGAGGTATCTGTCAAACTCTTTGTACGATCGGAATCGATCGTGAGCGAGAAAGTAGCATTTTGTAAAACGCGCCCTTAGTCCGACATTAGCGATCGTATCCCCACCACTCGGCGCCGAGCGTGTGCGCGCCCTGCTGGGCCCATTATCGAGGACATTCGTTCTAGTCTTTCGCCAGACGCTTAGGAGAATACTTCATTTTTCCAACAAACATTAGTAGACGATTCAACATCCCAGGGGTAGTGCGATCACATCCCAGGGTCGACGATAGAAAGGTGACGGACCGCAGAGGCGGTAATTAACGATAAAGGTGACGGACCGCAGAGGCGGTAATTAACGATAAAGAAAGGGAGAGGCGATACGAAACGGTAAGAAAGTTCTTTATTGGTACCAATCATCTGAACGGATAAACGAGAGGAGCGGCACCACGTGCTTTGCCCGTAGGTGACCGCTGGTAGAGAGAGGAGAAGTTAACCACGGGTTTATCCGTGGTTGATCATCATTTTAACATAATATAATATTCAAACAGGGTTTTTATGCCGTAAGGCTTTTCCCTGATGAGCCAATAAAGCATTAGCATTTTCATTGGCTCAACCACGTGTTTTATTTTGTTTTAATTACCCTTTCACCTTCCTTACAATTAGCTGAATCCAATCGCCGGAGGACTCCACGTAGGAGGAATTTTTGGCAAATACATGTTGGTGCCTCCTGTGAGGTCTGAATTCCTGATCTCTGGTTTGAGCGAATCTGCGTATCTGGTAGCAGTAGATTGAGTACAACGGATTCAAGAACAAAGAGGTTGAGAACATCTACTTCATGAACACCCTCGCTATCCAGTCGAGCTAGTTGTTACAAAAGATTCGGAATAAAAGATAAGTAGATTCAATCATTTGTGCATACGCTCATTATGCGTATCCGCTTTTTAAAAAATTAATAAATATTTCACATTAAATTGCGTCTTCGAACCCTTTAGAAGTTCGCAATTTCTAATATAAGTATTCATTGTCTCATCTTTCTTACCAAATTATTATAATAAAAAATAGGAATCGATTCATACAATTCTATTTTTAAATTCATCGGAAATAACACGTGTTATTAGTAAAATCGTTATTCCTTGGTTCCGAAATCGCTTTGTCTTCGGACAAAGAGCGCGATAACAGTTTCTACGGTTACATCGCTTAGCAACGATACATATTTTCAAATCGCTTTGTTTTCGGACAAAGAGCGATAACAGTTTCCACGGTTACATCGCTTAGCAACGATACTTTTTCAAACATAAGATTAAGCAACGACGAAATCGTGACGTCGGTAGAGCCGATAGATAAGGGACCCCCACCCCCTTTTTTACCAATTAACAGCTCAGGACCGTAACCGCGTGATCGGGAACCCAGCGCGCTATTATAAAATTTCATATATCGATTCTTTGCCTTGCCATAAATTAATTAGTCCGCTTTCGAAGAATAAAACAATTAACATCGGTACAAAATGGAACGAAACCAACTCAGTCGGGCACGAGCGGCGTTGAAGGCGCGGTTAACATATTTAGAAAAGGTAATTGAAGAAGGAAAATTACATCCGGACGAGATATCATCTTGCCTCGAACGTATAACTCATCAAATAGATACATACGAACAATTACATCAGGAATGTATAGATAGTGATATGGAGGAAGAGTTCGGTGATTTAGACCAGCTTTTAGATAGATATCACGCAATCAGGAGGACATTGGACGCGAGCAACCCATCCACGGTTAATATCGCGAGCGATGCCAGCACGGCTACGAGTAACATCACGACCGCAGAACGACAGATTAAATTACGACGTATTGAGATACCGCAATTTGACGGAGACCTAGAAAAATGGCTTTCGTTTAAGGATGGTTTTTTAACCTTGGTAGATGCGCGAACCGATATGTCTGATTTAGAGAAACACACCTATCTCCGAGACTCCCTGAAGGGCGACGCGTTCGAGACGGTTAAGTCATTTCCAGCAAACGGATCGTGTTACAAGAAGGCGTGGGAAACACTATTGAAAACATATGATCGGAATCGCGTCATTCTGGCGAGATACCTCGACACCGCGCTAGATTTAGTATATGCAGCAGATAAGTCGGCATTAGGAGTAACGAAACTCAGAAATACGATCCGAGCTCATTTTCAAACGATCCATTCATTCAACACGCCCCACGCCATTTTAGTTCGTATCATCGAGCGACTTTTAACCCCTAACGTTCGAGAGGAGTGGGATCGGCAACTTAATTCAGATAAATACCCAACCCTCGAGGAAATGGACGATATATAGTGCGTTTACCTTTCCGCGAAGAGGGACACGATTATAGCGAGTCACACCATATAGCTTTGCGTCGCTTCCACAGTCTTTGGCGAAAATTAAACACGAACCCCGAACTTCGGAACGAATACGAGCGCATAATGCGAGAATACATAACATTAGGACATATGTCACTAATAGGAGACGACCCGATCGGAGGCTGCTATCTCCCCCACCACGCCGTCATCAAATCAACCAGCACGACGACAAAGGTACGAGTCGTATTCGACGCTTCCACGAAAAATAGCCAGGGAATCTCCCTCAATAGTACATTGCTAGTCGGACCCACGATACAGGACACATTAGTCGAACATTTATTACGATTTCGCACGTATCGATATGTGTTGACCGCGGATATAGAGAAAATGTATCGTCAGATGTGGGTACATCCGGACGATCGGCAATATCAGCGTATATTTTGGGTTCACAACGACCAGATTAGGACATTCGAGCTCAACACGGTCACATTCGGTGTAGCATCAGCTCCTTTTCTCGTCATCCGGACTATAAAACAACTCGCGAAAGACGAAGGCGCTAAATACCCAATCGGAGCCGAAATTCTAAATAGAGATTTGTACGTTGACGATCTTATCACGGGAACTAACGATATTGAGACGTTAAGGAAGATACGCGATCAGACTATCGAGATATTAAAACGAGGCGGTTTTCACATGCGCCAATGGGCTTCCAACTACCGAACAATCCTCGAAGGGTTAGAGATGAAAAACGTCGATGTCGAATTCTTCTCCGGAGAAACCCCGGTTCTAAAAACCCTTGGAATTTCATGGAACGCCCATCATGACCATTTAATTTATTCAGTCGCGCCTATAGATCTTCGCGAAAGAACGACGAAACGACGGATTCTGTCGGAGATCGCAAAAATCTATGATCCACTCGGATTATTAGGACCCATCGTGTTAACAGCCAAAATCTTGATACAAGATTGCTGGAAAACCAAGGTCGATTGGGACGAATCGGTACCCAACGTATTACATTCCTCCTGGACAAAGTTCGCGGAACAATTAACACTAGTTGATAACTTAACGATCGAAAGGCGGCTGACTGCCGATAATTATAGCGAATCACAGATTCACGGATTTTGCGATGCGAGTCAAGTAGGATACGGTGGTAGTTTATACGTGAGATCGCGAGATCGAGTCGGTAATATACACGTACGATTGTTATGCGCTAAGAGCCGCGTGGCTCCGCTCAAGGACACGACCATACCGCGATTAGAATTATGTGGAGCGTTGACACTTGCTCGATTATATAGAGAAGTTCGGACATCGTGCGGATTGAAACCGAATAAGATAATTTTCTGGTCCGATTCTATGATTGTATTGGGGTGGCTAAAGAGATCATCTAATACATTGAAACTATACGCGGCGAATCGCGTACGCGAAATCCAAGACATTTGTGTAGGAATCACGTGGCGGCACGTACGAACGGAAAACAATCCCGCGGACGCATTATCTCGCGGTCAACTTCCTCGCGAATTTATAAAAAATGATTCGTGGTTTCACGGTCCTTCATGGCTCAGACGACCGGAGTCCGAATGGCCAACTCAGGTTGAAATAAAGATAGATGAATTGCCTGAAATTAAAAAACTCTCGGTATTCATGACGCGTATCGAACCGGGAAGCATATTTCAACGATTTTCCAGTTACACGCGACTATTAAAAACTATAGCACGATGCAGAAGATGGATCAAAACAAACTTATACCGGGGAGAAATCTCGACCGCGGAAATAATCGACACAGAACTACAGATATTAAGACTCGTCCAAGACGAACAATTTCGAGACGAAAAGAAAAAATTGATCGATACAGGGGAAATTAAGACTACGAGACTCGCCGCGCTAAATCCAATCATTGACGAAACAGGTTTGATTCGTGTAGGAGGTAGACTGAGAAACGCGAATTTACCGTTCCAGGAGAAATGTCCAATACTATTACCATCTCGAAACCATGTGACCGATCTTCTCATTCGAAAGTTCCATGAACAGAATTTCCACGCCGGCATACAAACTACCCTCTATGCTGTGCGACAACGATTTTGGACTCTAGATGGCAAGAATCAAGTGCGAAAAATCATACGTAATTGCGTACGCTGCATTCGATTCCGCGCGTCAGGTATTCAGTATAAAATGGGTGATCTACCGAAAGCTCGCGTCCAAGAAAACATCGCGTTCTCACATATTGGAGTAGATTTCTTCGGTCCCCTCTACGCGAAAGAGAAGAAATATCGTAATCAAGGTCGCGTTAAGATATACGGGTGCATCTTTGTCTGCATGTGCATAAAGGCCGTGCATATCGAATTAGTTAGTGATTTGTCAACAGACGCATTTCTCGCTGCCTTCCGGCGTTTTACGGGACGAAGAGCCATTCCGGCCCACGTGTATTCGGATAACGGTACTAACTTTGTTGGGGCGAACAATCAATTAAAGGATTTATATGCCTTAATCAATTCCGACGAATATAAGACGAAGATCCACAATTTCGCGACCGACCAAAGAATATCGTGGCATTTCAACCCCCCACTCTCACCCCACTTCGGAGGTCTATGGGAAGCTGCCGTCAAATCGTTCAAACATCATTTCAAACGAGTTGTAGGAGAAACTTTATTCACGTACGAAGAGTTGAATACCTTCGCTGTAGAGATTGAAGCCATCTTGAACTCGCGACCGTTGTGTCCCATCTCATCAGATCCAAACGATACGACAGCACTAACACCTGCTCATTTTTTAGTTGGAAAACCACTTAATAAGTTACCGGAGGAAAATTATGAGAATGTTCCATCCAATCGGCTATCCTCATGGAAACACATCACGAAGGTGCGGCAGGATTTCTGGCGACGATGGCACATTGAATATTTGCGCGAGCTGCAGAAACGTCAGAAATGGACAAATTCACAGTATAAGCACGAGGAGGGTATGATTGTCATTCTCATCGACAAGAATCAACCCTGCATGAGATGGCAACTGGGACGGATCACCGACGTGCACCCTGGAGAGGACGAGGTAGTTCAGGTCGTAACCGTGAAAACGATACACGGAACCATCAAGCGTAATGCCACCACTGTGTGCCCTTTATTAAACAATAGTTAAATTACTTCGTAGGTAAACGTCAGACGTAATGTTCACGCATGATTTAAAGACACGATATTTGTATAAATGTGTAAGACGCAAAGTCGACTGGCCAGCGACGTTTTGATTGTATCAAGCGATTCTACGACTAAACACTGTAACTTAAAATGGGTTAACCCGCCATAATCACATCGGGCGAGAATATTGTTGATCGGGACCCTCTCAACGGGGGGAGTATGTACGATCGGAATCGATCGTGAGCGAGAAAGTAGCATTTTGTAAAACGCGCCCTTAGTCCGACATTAGCGATCATATCCCCACCACTCGGCGCCGAGCGTGTGCACGCCCTGCTAGGCCCATTATCGAGGACATTCGGTCTAGTCTTTCGCCAGACGCTTAAGAGAATACTTCATTTTTCCAACAAACATTAGTAGACGATTCAACATCCCAGGGGTAGTGCGATCACATCCCAGGGTCGACGATAGAAAGGTGACGGACCGCAGAGGCGGTAATTAACGATAAAGGTGACGGACCGCAGAGGCGGTAATTAACGATAAAGAAACGGAGAGGCGATACGAAACGGTAAGAAAGTTCTTTATTGGTACCAATCATCTGAACGGATAAACGAGAGGAGCGGCACCACGTGCTTTGCCCGTAGGTGACCGCTGGTAGAGAGAGGAGAAGTTAACCACGGGTTTATCCGTGGTTGATCATCATTTTAACGTAATATAATATTCAGACAGGGTTTTTATGCCGTAAGGCTTTTCCCTGATGAGCCAATAAAGCATTAGCATTTTCATTGGCTCAACCACGTGTTTTATTTTGTTTTAATTACCCTTTCACCTTCCTTACAATTAGCTGAATCCAATCGCCGGAGGACTCCACGTAGGAGGAATTTTTGGCAAATACACTATGTGCGAAATTGCTGCTCAAGGAGGACTGGACAAGACAAGTACAATACAGTACATTGTGAATGGTATAGAAGATGAGCCATCTAATAAAATGATCTTATATGGGGCAACGACGATTAGTGAGCTGAAACAGAAGTTTACGTTCTATGAGGCAATGAAAGAAGAGCTGCGAAAAAAATCAAAGACGCCGAAGGTGCATAAACGCAAGGAAACGGGGGAACTGCCACGTGGATCATCTACGAGGACCGGCGGTGGAAGCTGTTACAACTGTGAAGGGTCGGGTCATCGGAGACGAGAGTGTCCATTTAGGACCAAGGGTTGGGTTATGATTTGCTTATCGGTAATGATATTTTGAGAAAGGTAAACGTAATAATTGACGCGAGTAAGGTCTCCATCTGCGATACGAAGGAAAGTCCGGTGATGAACGGTGAGGTACACGAGATTTTTAAAATGGATGTGATTAGCGGGTGTAACGAAATAGATCTATCTCATATTACAAACGCGAAGCATAAGGGAAAAATAGAGGCTTTAATAGCAAATTATCGACCAGAAAAAGTCCGCGAAACAGGTCTGGAAATGAACATTATTTTAAAAGACGAAGAACCGGTGTACGCGCGTCCGAGAAGGTTATCGCCAAAAGAAAAGGACGAAGTAGATGCTGAAATAAATAAATGGTTGGCAGACGGTATAATACAACCATCGTTTTCCGATTATGCTAGTCCGGTGGTATTGGTCAGAAAGAAGGACGGGTCGGGAAGATTGTGCGTCGATTATAACTCCGATTAACTCCGCCTGCATGATCGATGGAGCATCGAAATCAGCGATCATGTTGCAGGTCCTAAGCCCGGGAAAAGGAGGAAGGTTGTTGGGTCAGGCTAGCTCCCTACCCAACGTAAAAAAGGAAATCTGCTCAAAAGGACAAAACTTTGCCTCGGAAAAGGACGGATTTAACAATGACGACCCATGCAAGTAAGAGGAATAAAGAATGGAAAAAAAAACATATATTGCGCTTGGCTACCTGGAATATAAAATCATTGAACAACAAAGACCAGGAGACCCTGAAGGAACTAAAGGACAACAATATTGATATTTGCGCCTTACAAGAAACAAAAAAGAAAGGCAAAGGGCAAATACAATATGACGACTACCTGGTGATATATAGTGGAGTCGAAAAACAAACCAGGGCAAAAGAAGGGGTAGCCATCGCAGTGTCTAAGAAGTATCAAAATAACATACAAGAATGCATATATATCTTCACGAATCTTGTTAATAAAAATGGAGGCGGAAAGCCGAAAATTAAATGTAATGTCAATCTATGCACCCGAGGATAATAAACCAAAAGAAGATTATCGAAAATTAAACGATAAAATTATAAAGGATCGGTATCCGTTACCGCTGATTGAGGATCAGTTGGACGCTTTGCAGGGTGCACGCGTGTTTACCACGATTGATTTGAAGAATGGGTTTTTTCACGTTTCGGTAAATGAGAGTAGTCGAAAATACACGGCATTCGTGGTGCCGAATGGTCACTATGAATTTTTAAGGGTCCCGTTTGGGTTGTGTAACTCACCTTCTGTTTTTCAAAAGTTTATTAACCTAGTATTTAAAGAGATGATAGCTGCCAAAAAAGTATTAACCTATCTAGATGACATAATTATACCTTCCGACGGTGTTGAAGACGGGATAGATAGTCTGGCGCTGGTATTAAAGACGGCGAGCGAATTCGGGCTTGTAATCAACTGGAAAAAGTGTGAGTTCTTGCGGAAGCGCGTGGAGTATTTGGGACATATTATCGAGGACGGTCGGGTACAGCCTTCAATCGTTAAGACGGCGGCGGTTGCGAGATTTCCTAGGCCGACTAATCGCAGGGGCGTACAAAGTTTTCTCGGACTGACGGGGTATTTTCGTAAGTTTGTGCCACAGTATTCGGTTATTGCGAGACCGTTGTCTAATCTACTGAGAAAAGAAATGGAATTTAAGTTCGGCCGTGAGGAGGAAGAATCCTTCAAGAAACTTAAAGAGATATTGTGTAGTAAACCGGTACTGCGACTGTACAGGGTGAACGCTGAAACAGAGCTTCATACGGATGCGTCTGGTAAGGGATACGGGGCGATCTTGATGCAGCGTGACAATACCGATGATATGTTTCACCCGATATATTACGCGAGCGGAAAGACTACTCCGGCCGAAGAAAAATATCCTAGTTATGAGTTGGAGGTACTTGCGATTATTAAGTCATTGCGAAAATTTAGAGTGTATCTGTTAGGAATAGATTTTAAGATAGTTACAGATTGTCGTGCATTCACACTCACCATGCGAAAAAGGGATTTGTGCGTGCGTGTAGCGAGATGGGCTTTGCTCCTCGAGGAATTCCGATATACGATCGAACATCGGACAAGTAAGCAAATGGTGCACGCTGACGCGCTGAGTCGTAATCCTTTGCCGACGGTTATGTTCATTCGCGAGGACGGAGGCGGGCTCATAGCCAAATTAAGGCGGGCGCAGCATGAAGATGAAAGTCTACGTAGAATAATGTGTAGTGTTAAGGAAAATAGATTAAGCGATTATATTATCAAGAACGAAATTTTGTATAAGAATGTGAATGGTGACGTGTTAGTGGTAGTCCCGAGGGCATTACAGGCGCAAATCGTTCGCCGAGCACATGAACAGGGACATTTTGCGGTAGATAAAACTGTAATGCTAGTGAAGAGGGATTACTGGTTCGAGGGAATGGGCAATGTTGCGGAGAGGGTAGTGCGAAACTGCGTCAAGTGTATTCTAGCTGAGAAAAAGAATGGAAAATTGGAAGGATGGCTGCATCCTATTGACAAGGGAGAGGTTCCCCTCCACACTTTTCATATTGACCACCTAGGACCTATCCCCTCCACTAGGAAGAGTTACAAGTATATCTTTGTGGTGGTGGATGGATTCTCGAAGTTCGTATGGCTGTATGCGACTAAGTCTACGGACACGGCTGAGGTGTTGCGACATCTGCAGAAGCAGGCACATGTGTTTGGAAATCCGCGGAGAATCATCTCCGACAGGGGGACTGCTTTCACCTCGAATGATTTCGCGAAGTATTGCGAGGAGGAGGGTATCGAACACATTAGAATTGCTACCGGAATGCCGAGGGGTAACGGGCAGGTAGAAAGGGTTAATCGTACTCTCATACCGTTATTGACAAAGATGGCCTCGCCGAAACCTGAGGACTGGTATCGCTATCTCGAACTGGCGCAGCGATATTTAAATGCCACACCGAATAAGAGCATCAAGACGACACCCTTCAAGTTGTTGTTCGGTACAAACATGAGGATCAGGGAGGATCCGGCCATTCGCGAGATGATAGAGGACGAGTGGAGACAGATGTTTGAGGCAGACCGGGAGGAGTGTCGGAGGTATGCTAAAGAAGCAATCTTGAAGGCTCAAGCAGAGAACCGGAGGTCATTTAACAGAAAGAGAACTGTCGCAACGCGGTATGGTGTGGGTGATCTGGTTGCGATCCGACGGACACAATTTGGGCCCGGTTAAAAGTTGCATCCGAAGTATTTGGGGCCATACGAAGTGAGTAAAGTACTAAGGAACGATCGTTATCTGGTACAGAAGGTGGGGGAACACGAAGGCCCCTACACGACGTCTACGGCGGCCGATTCAATGAAACCATGGGCTCGAGAAGTCGGAGAGATCTTAAGTGAAGACGAAGAAGGAAAGATGTGAAAATTTTTATTATTTTGGTGGTGGTGGTATGGTTAGTGGCATATCTGAGGACAGATATATTCTGTCAGAACGGCCGAGTGTGGGGTTTTGAATTATCTAAAAGTATAGAGATAAATATGTAATGGTATGAGTGTGAGATAGGAATGAAAGAACGCATCGGGCGAGAATAAAGATAGGGACCGTTGCGTTAGGATATTTGCTTAGGATATTTGTTTAGGTTCAGGGTCACATCATCTGGACTTTGTCGCCTTCGTATAGCTACATCGAGGCCTCTTGAGCGTTCTCGATTTTAAGGTGAAGAAAAGGCCGTTATTCATGATGGTGAATCATCGGGAAATTTCTAGAAGAAGAACGAGAGACGATGGAGGGGATGTAGGGTATAAGTAGGCGACGGAAAGGACTGGTGGTGCGTTCTGTGGTAGTTTTTGATTGAGACGACGAGGGAAAAGTGTAACGTGAGGTACGGAAGACAACGGGGAACGGCGAAGGATTACGATAGGCGACGACGAGTCGGATTCGGGTGTTCCTTGTGGTTGTTTGCGGACGTAGGGGGTTACACTTATTGTTAGCATTAGATCATTAGATTATAGATACTTACCATTCTATCTCTTAAAAACATTATACCTTGTTAAGTATTTATTAATAAATACTACCTTATTATTATCATTAAATATATATCACCATTATACATAAATCTTATATATATTTAATTTTTGGTCTTCCGCTTTCATTTTACCACCAATATTCGTGAAGATATGTAGTTACACTCTTGTATGTTGTTTTTATATTTCTTGGATACTGCGATGGCTACCCCTTCTTTTGCCCTGATTTGTTTTTCTACACCACTATAGATCACTAAGTAGTCGTCGTACTGTATTTGTCCTTTGCCTTTCTTTTTGGTTTCTTCTAAGGCGCATATATCGATGTTATTATCTTTCAGTTCTTTCAGGGTTTCTTGATCTTTATTATTAAATGATTTGATGTTCCAGGTAGCCAGACGCATTATATGTTCTTTTTTCCATTTCGTTGTCCTTTTCCTTGCATGTGTCGTCATCTGTATATCAGTCCTATTCCGAGGCAGAGTTCCCAATATGAGGGGAATATATCAAGGAGTACAAACAAATATACTAGGCGTATAAATCCTGAAGCATTTTACGTAGTCACAACTTGAATTTGTTAATGGGAGATGATATAGAAATCATCAACCCAAGCACTACATTTTTTGGTCTTACAAAAAATTTACGTGAAATTTGCAGCATCGACATCGCGTTGGAATGTTTTAAAAAATAACACATTAAAAAAATTACACCCAAACCATAATCAGAAACAACGTGAGAATGTCCTTTTGATTGTGTAAAGGCTATTCAAGGGCACGACAGAATCCCGTGGTTAGTATAGGGGGGTTAAACGAACGTGGCGGAATTCGTCGTGACCCTTGGGCTTTGTAGATTCGTCTTAAACCTAACTGAGAGTAGGGACCTTATAAGTTGGAGACTAACATCGGGCTACTGGACAAACTACAGCGAGCCGTCGCGGTAAGGGCGGTCACTGAACTTTGGAAGAAAAGAACTTACATCCAAGATATGATAGCATTCCCACTAGGCGGTTGGAAAGACGAGTGGGCGGGACTGGTGAACAGGGACGAGATGACTCAAGGTTTACATGTAGTGGACGTTGCTCACTACCTGGTGGGCGATGTCGTCCAGTTCAGTTGGTTGATCAACGGGGTGTTTGGAGCGGCAGGGACTACTACCACGGACGTAAGATTAACTTCCGCGCAAAATCGGCACACGCTTAATGTCCAGTATGCGCCCAACCTTCCACATATTCGGAAAGAAATCGCGGATGATGCTCTTGCATCACTGGGAGCAGTAAAAAAGGATGCCCAGAGAAAAGGCTTGGAGTTTCGCAAACAAAATAAGATTGTACAAGCAAAGAACAAGAAGATTGGGAATAAGCATACTCTAGAAAAAATTGGCGAATAAAATGCAAGTTGTACAATCAAAAACAGGGCGAATGACACGTCAAGCGGGCAATATTGTAATACAATTCAGAAGAACGAGAAGTGCACAAAAAAGTATGTTTCGCGAGGGAGTGTGTTGTGGTGTGTCCTATGTGTGTGTGTGTGCGCGCAACGTGAAAAAAAGAAAATCATTTTGTAACGAAAGAGAGAGACCAACCACCACTAACAGAGATATTTCGTATAAAAACAAAGAACACAAAAAAAAGAGAAAAGAATAATCTTATCCGATATCGAAGATTATTGCCAGTTGTAATATAAGACAGAGAAATCAAAGATTTTATTTTTTTTTTCAACAAGAACCAGACGTCGTCGTCACCGTGGTGGTGGTGTGTATGCTATGTGTACTGTTATTATTATTATTAGCAGAGGTGGGATTTAACACGTATATCATAAAGAAGAAAAACTACCATACATTTCCAGAGCAGCTAACAGCGGCACAAGCAGTACTAGCAGCATTAGCAATAGCAAAGATTTCGAAATAATTCTTAACGCAGCCAACAAAATTCTTCAAATCACATAATCGCAAGCAAGATTGCAATATCTTTCACCGGTGCGTAGAAAACATCTTTCATCTTTCTCATCATCATCATCATTGTCGTCGTCATCATCATTACTTCAATATGGATTCTAACAACACGTTATTCGAGTCCTAGCCTAGTCTAACCACTTATAACAAGCCTAGCAAACCTAGCTGGCTTATAATCAACGTCCTCCTACACCACCCCTTCCACGATACACTTCACCGAACTCTCCTACTTCTCCATCACCCTTCTCCTAATAACGGCCACTATCGGCCATTGTCTACCTACTCCTGATCTCGAAAGCACGTACTTGGTTTGTCTCATTTTTCATAGTATTTTTTTCTACTGTGCGCACTCAAGTTTCATTAAAATTCTTATCTGAATACTACAGTCTCCCCTTATTTAGCGATTAAAGCAAGGTGCTTCAATCGGCATAAAGCTCATTTTTATTTTGTGTATTTATTTTAGACCTTTGTAGCGAATTCCCTTTGTTCAAAAATACTTTATTCCCTATCAAAAATACTTAGATAAACATATTAAGGCGAGACAAGTGTCAATTCAAAATAAATCTAATGGCAATATTAATAAACAGAATAATAGCATAGATAAAAAAAAAAAATTAGATTCAAATAATACGAGTGTTAATGGATAATCCGTAAAAAGTGTGTCTTCCAGTACTAACAATAAAGGATGATTCCAGTAAATTAAATAGTCCTGATATAGTCTCGAGTTGTTCAAATTCGAATGAAAATAGTACAAAATCACCGGGCGTATTAGGTAATAACCATAAATTAGGTGTAGTACCTAAAACGCAAAATCAAAATCATCAACGTTGTCGAGGGCTACAAAAGCGCCAGCAATGCTGATGTATCGTATCAAAGGCTGCCAACTTAATGGAGAAAAAAAAATCTCCGTCGGATAATGTTAACATTATCAAAACTTTTTCTTCACCTACGACTGGGGATAATATACTTTGAATACTAAAATACAACCAACTTCAGATTAAAATCCTTCGAAAGCGAGTAATATGGAAACAATAACAAATTCTACGAACGATCTCGCCGTTCAAAGGCTGCTAATAACAAATTGAATGTAGCATCGTTACAACAAAGATTTGGGACTACTCATGCTAATTCAACTAGAGCTTTGGCGAATCATTTCATAGAAAGCAATCACTCATTATTTTTAGCAATAAGTAATTTATTATAACTCCGCCTGCATGATCGCAGATCAGCGATCATGTTGCCGGTCCTAAGCCCGGGAAAAGGAGGAAGGTTGTTGGATCAGGCTAGCTCCCTACCCAACGTAAAAAAGGAAATTTGCTCAAAGTGATAAATTTTTGCCTCGGAACAGGACGGATCCAACGATGACGACCTATGCAAGTAAAAGGACTAAGAGATGGAAAAAAAAACATATATTGCGCTTGGCTACCTGGAACATAAAATCATTTAATAATAAAGACCAGGAAACCCTGAAGGAAATAAAGGACAACAACATCGATATTTGCGCCTTACAAGAAACAAAAAAGAAAGGCAAAGGGCAAATACAATACGACGACTACCTGGTGATCTATAGTGGAGTCGAAAAACAAACCAGGGCAAAAGAAGGGGTAGCCATCGCAATATCGAAAAAATATCAGAATAACATAAAAGAATGCAGCTACGTATCTTCGCGTATCTTGGTTGTAAAAATGAAAGCAGAAGACCAAAAATTAAATATAGTATCAATCTATGCACCCGAGGATAATAAACCGAAAGAAGAAAGAGAAGCCTTCTACGACCAACTACAAAATTAGTCGGAAGCCGGGATACACTACAAAGTTAGAATTAGTGACCGTGTAAGTGCGTGATTGGTGCGGGCGTCTTATTTGAAAACTCACGCGAATCTTTATTTAAGGAGGGGGTGTAGGGTATTTAGTATTTTTTTTGAATCTTTTTAAGGTGGAAATACCATATTTCAGCAATATTCCGTAAACGTTTCAAGTCGATCAGAGGAAAATTGACGGAGATACAAATTTTTTAGTATGAACGCGTCAAATGCAATTTTCAGCGCATTCGAGGCAGGATTATTCTTCAGCCGTTTCCTTGTTTCTGTCTGTACAAAAACCCGATGGTGGTAACAATATTATAACTACTACTATCAAAAATACTTTATATAAAAATATTAAGGCGAGACAAGTGTCAATTCAAAATAAATCTAATGGCAATATTAATAAACAGAATAATAGCATAGATAAAAAAAAAATTAGATTCAAATAATACGAGTTTAATGGATCATCCGTAAAAAGTGTGCCTTCTAGTACTAACAATAAGGATGGTTACAGTAAATTTAATAGTCCAGATTTAGTCTCGAGTTGTTCAAATTCAAATCAAAATATTACAAAATCACCGGGCGTATTAGGTAATAACCATAAATTAAGTGTAGTACCTATAACGCAAACACAAAAATCATCAACGTTGTCGAGGGCTACAAAAGCGCCAGCAATGCTAATGTATCGTATCAAAGGAAGCCAACTTAGAAAGCCAACTGAGAAAAAATAATTATGAAATATTATATATAATAATATTTTCATAATTATGGGCTTAATAAATTCCATATAATGTTGAAATTACAAACAATATTTAAGTTATATTGAATTCATCTAGTTTATAATATAATGTAGTGTGAAATAACTGATACATTTATTTCTTTTTTAATTTTGATTTAGATCATTTTCATAATAATAGGCTGAATGAATTCTATTTAATGTTGAAATGACAAATACTATCTTAGTTATATTGAATTCATTTAGTTTATAAAATAATGTAGGGTGGTATAACTGATACACCTATTTCTTTTTCAACTTTGATTTAGATCACTTTCATAATTATGGGCTGAATGAATTCCATTTAATGTAGAAGTAACTAACACTATTTTAGTTATATTGAATTAATTTAGTTTATAATAAAATGTAGTGTGTAATAACTGATACATTTATTTCTTTTTTAATTTTGATTTATATCATTTTCATAATTAAATATAGCTAAGAAGCCAACTGAGAAAAAATAATCTCCGTCGGGTAATGTTAAAATTATCAAAACTTTTTCTTCACCTACGACTAGGGATAATACTTTGAATACTAAAATATAACCAACTTCGAATAAAAATCCATCGAAAACAAGTAATACGGAAACAACAGCAGATTCTACGATCAATCCCGCCGTTCAAAGAGCTGCTAATGACAAATCTAACGAAGTATCAGATTTACAACAAAGTTTGGGACTACTCATGTTAATTCAACTAGAGCTTTGGCGAATCATTTCATAGAAAGCAATCACTCATGCCTTAGACTCAATGGCGACATGTTCTTGGCACCCCCCACCCAGCTGATGGCCCTTCAAGAGGCCTCACAACTCAACAGCTCGCAGATCATCCCTTATGGTGGACGACACCACCATGGATGATCAAATCAATGGACTCCTAGCCACACAAAACGGCAATACCAGACTACCTCAGTGCGCAAGAGGCTCATCCTGGCGTTGCACTCTTCGTGGCAGCTCCAAAGATCGAGTACCATTAAGATTTGATATATCGGTACTCATCACTCAAAAAACTCATCAGGCAAATATATAAACAACGTTTATATCACAGGGCAATTATATAAAACAACGACTCCACTGATTTTTTCCATATTTCATTCTGCTGCTTTCGAAACTTCGTCTTCGGTATTTTGTCAAATACATCTTTTTAACAATATATAAGGCATTTTAAGTACTTTGTTTTTTAGTTTTCAATAATTTTAGTATTTTCGCCACTTTTTTAAAACTGTCGTTTTTTTTCACACTTCAACACTCACCGTATTAAGAATCAACTTAGAAATCTTACTTACCTTATATCAACTTAGATACAACTTAGAATCAATTTTAGATTTAAAAAGTGACAAATTTATTATGGACGAGGAAGAATAACAATCCTATAATATGTTACACACTGGCAGCGGTGATAAACATTGAGAAAGGATCGAAGAGCTCTGTCTTCTTCCTTCAGCAGTGATACCCTTTGAAAGAATCCAAAGAAGGTTCGTCTTAAATCGTTAAGAGGCTGATAGATGTCCCACGCTAGAACCAAAAAGATACGATTCCGTTCTGCAAGAACGTTCAAGAGGAACTGGTGGAGTTAACATCGATGGAAACGTCATAGTCTCCAATGGATTCTTATACTTTCAGGGAGAAAATCAACGAGGATTCAGGACGAAAAAGCGAAATAGAAAAATTTGTAGAAAGTGAAGCTGTTTCTTGGAGTGAAAGGATGGAGGGATTGCTTGCTGCTGCTTGTGATAACACTTTACGAGACCTAGTCCTTGCTACATTATCCCAAAGAGCAGATACAACAACTGGTAGGGTTGTTAAACAGGGGAAGATACACAATCTTCTCCTTAACCCATCGAATGCTCGTGCGGATGAAGATGTTACGGTATTGAAGGGTAATGGAGGTTTAAATCTTTAGTTACAGCGTTATCGTCATCCATTACGGTGACGTTGAGGATGAAGCGAAAGCTAAGTCGTCGGCCATGCCACGGCTGTTGGCTGTTGATACGGTCAATTATATGCTTAGGAAGGGTGCTGGGAATACTAACGGAGTCTCCTCGTCTTACGCAGCTACGATGACAGCTCCCACGACGACGACATTGACGTCATCGTCTATAGAAACAGTTGATTGTTCTTGAGTAACAGATGTTTCTCATGTCACAGTTACGGACCTTGGTTTTGGAACACCAGACATATGCGGCGATTAGGGGGGGAGCACTAGAATTCCGAACATTACCTTACTAACTGGTAATGGATGTGTCACAAGCCAGACAGCAACATTAAAGATTATATTCGGAGAGAAGTCGCGGATGATGCCCTTGCATCATTGGGAGCAGTAAGGAGAATGCCCAGGGAAAAGGCTTGGAGACTCGCACAACCACCAGTGCGGGTCTCTTAGCGAAGATAGCTTCCCTGGATCCGAATTAACACGTCTACGAATGGACAGAGATACCTCTGGCACAGTCCAGCCTGCCGGGACAAATGTCATTGCAAGGCCGGACGCGAGGGCATCCATAGAATTGGAAGGTTAAGGAACTCGGCGCGCTACGTTTCCCGACTGGAGAACAGGTTGGAGGTCATGGAGGAACACGGACTGCCACGGGATTAGGCAGCGTTCGAGGATGCTGCTGCCCGTCATGCAGATACAGAATAGGTAAGTGGAGAAGACCCTAGGACATAATCGCTGAGCCGGAATGGACATACGAATCATTTTCATCGGTACTTTCCCGTAAGTGATACGAGTACAAGGACTATACTGAACTAGACTATGGTTGAGGGGTAAATGGTTGGGGAATGGAGTTTGATGTATTTCTTACGGAGTTGCGGCGTGATACTATACCACCCCAACCCCCTTGTGAGGTATGCTTCCTGGGCCCTGGTGTGATAGAAGACAACATTCACATACTCATATACGCAGCGCCCGCACATTGTCGCGCGCACTTGGCCCGAGTTGCTCGTAATGTACGAGCGGCCACGGCGGGGACGTGTCGGCATGGCGTTAAAAAATATCTCATGTTCCGAACGGGGTTATTGAAATGAGGTGGGAAACATCTCACGTGTTTGGAGTTATGAGTGTTATTGGAAATTGGGCTGCGGATATATGCCCCATATTCCTCAGCAGGACATGATTGGTGAAGCGAGCAAGAGGCTTTGTGAGCCCATAGACTTGGGGGTCCAATAGGACCGGACGCATACGTGGATCTGTTTGCACACGGAATTCCTAAAAGCGGTTCACCCGTCCAAGCACTAACCGTGCCCAGCGTTGCTTGACTTAGTGATCGAACGAGAACTAGTGCTGCGGGAACAGTGCGGCATGGCCGTTGATTATTGGCTATAATCAGATAACAATTCTCATTGCTCATTTCATTCAACAAGCGACAGAGAGCATTTCTTCCTATAAATGGAACAGCAGAAAGCATCTTTGACCTCGACATAATACTTCGGTATCATGGACAGAATTTCAAGCCATTATATATGACATCGATAGACGTGACGAAGACATTCGACTCAGTGACCCATAACACCATATGGGATACACTGGCCACAAAAGCCATTCCATCGCACCTAATATTTAATATTTAATATTTAATATTTAATAATATTTTATTGACCCTAGAGCCTAGGCTCCCTAAAGGCCATTAATTATAGTAAAGTACAATATAATGTATAGATAAAACAAAACAAAAATTAAAATTATGTAATTATTATTAGTAGTAACGCACAGTAAATAAATAAATGTAAAAAGAAAATAGTAAATAATACATAAATAAAAGTATAACAGTTCTATAATAGTGGTATAGTATCAATAAAGTAGGTATAACATCTTAATCTGAATTCTTTATAGTCACTTAGAGCTACGATATCTTCCGGTAGTTGATTCCACATACGAACAGCAGTAACCAAAAATGATTTGTCATAAGTCCTGGTTCTTGCATAAGGTAAACATAATACATCCAATTGCCTGACAGCACGACCACGAACAGAAGTAAGGATACTAAAGTTCGTTCTTAATATTTTGTCGTGCTGAAGACGCAACATTTTGTATACTATGCAGGCCATTAAGAAGTCACATCGACCTTGTAAAGTAAACCATCCTAAAGCTCTTCTAAACGGAGTAATATGCTGATATCGTTGCAAACGAAAGATAAAGCGAATACAAGCGTTAAACTTTCTTTGTAATTTGTTCCTGAGATGTTTGTATAAGCTGCTGAACAATAATCAAAGATTGGTAATATTAAGGAGGAAACTAATCTTTTACGCGTAGTCATATTAAACAAATGATTGTTCATTTTAAACCGGGACAGAGACTATGAATGTTTGCTAGGTCCATTGACGGCAAAATTTTCACTGGTTCCGATCCATTTTTAAGGTCTATGCAAACAGAATTAGACGTAATCCAAATATTTGTTTTGCTGATGTGAGGAAACTTTTTAATAATATTTTGTCGCAATTTATACAATGCCGTTGGATAACGCTTATTTACAAAAATTGGCGTCTTTTGTGACCCATTGATGATTAAATTTGCTGTAACATCATTGCGTTTCCTCCTGCAGGCAATAAACTTGTCGACCAAATTTGATGAATGGCATTTTACGATGATGTCCCGTTCGTGAAAAGTTTCCTCTAACATTTTTCTTTGTTTTGTGTCCGATTCTCTCTACCAATGAAAAACTATTTACGCTAACGTCAGGAACCTCTAGAATTTTTCCGAGTTTGGCCACTGCAGCTGGTAAGCTCTCCAAAGCCGCCTCTGGGAGACCCGAGATGACAAATTGGTCACGAAATTGATTAGATTCCATATACAATTGGCGCATTTCTATCTCTTGGATGGCTTGCAGTTGCGGATTGATTGCTTGGCCAACCGTACAAGTTGCGTCCGATGATGACGCCGATTCAATTGCACCAACTCGTTTTTCTAAAGCTTTATAATCTTCATGTAGAGAGTCACATTTGGCATTAAGTCGCTTTTCTAAAGCTTTATAATCTTCATGTAAAGAGTCACATTTGGCATCTATTCTGTCCAGTCTTGCAGTCATCCCATCCAATTTCCTACTAATTTCCTCCAAAATAGAAATAGGGTACTCATTCTTTCCTGAACACATAGGACATTTGCTGGTAACAAAGTCCTTGACTTCGGATCTTGAGTGTAGAGCATATCTAACTTTGACACAAGCCAAGTGAAATTTATGTTTACAAGTATCCCGGGTCGTAGCAGCGAGATTGTCAACAATTGGACGTATACAAATACCACACCACTCTGTAGTTCTGTCAGGCATGGAGTAGGTGGCAATGTTAAGATAATAATAATAGAAATAATATGACAGTACTGTCTGAATACGATATAAACTGTGGTTGAAAACCAACGGCCGAAACACAGATTAATGGCTTTTAACATACACCCAAAATAAAAAAACTCCAATGTTACAGATAAAAATAACAAAGCACTGTGTTAAACAGTAGAAAAAACATAAAAATTATTTTAATTATAACTTATAACACAACTAAATACAGCAGAATGCAGGAGCACACTTTTAAACAGCCGTTATACTTTACTGCGCCATCTATATCTAATCGGGTATATAATAATATAATGGACCCATACGAGAGAAGCACAACAAGGCTCACTTGCAGCGGATAGGAATTTGACCAGATTACTCCATTATAAAGAGTCAAACCAGGAAACCCCTTATCACCAACTATCTTCAACATGATAATAATTGGGCTCCTCAGACTTATTCCATCAGAAGTCGAAGTGATTGTTGTTGGTGAACACTACAATGTATTGACATTCACAGACAATTTGGTATTCTTTGCCTCCAGCCACCAATCAATGGCTCCAAATATTACTAGACATAGCCACAAACTACTTGACGAAATTTGCCCTTACGATCAACACCAGGCAAATCGTTCATAATTGCCATGAGAAATGTACCGCATATAAAAAATCGGTAGTTGACGGATCTACGCGATTCAGATGTTTTACAGGTATTATCGGCTCTATAAAGAGAGGACGAATGAAGATATTTGGGGGTTCCATTCACACTAGAATGCCGATCGAGTCGTAGGGAAAATAAACAACTCACGTAAGCACTGGAAACGCTTACTAAAGCGCCGCTCAAGCCCCAATAGAGACTGTTTGCGCTAAGAGTGATGGTACTACTCGGATTCTACCATCTTTTATCGCTCGGAATCACGTACTTCAGCTTTCTCAAGAAAAATGACAGCATGGTGCGCAAGGCAATGAGGAAATGGCTTGACCTTCCACGCTAACGCCAAAAACGGGGGACTGACAGTGCCATTTGTGAGATGGCTCATGAATAATTTGTTCCAGATTCCTTTTTTACTCTTCAGTCTCTTTTCCTCAGTACCACCACTCCATAAATGTACACGCCCACAGAGAAACAAAAATGAGAAACAACAACTCTCCCCAAATCGAAGAAGAGACTACGTGGAGGAAGGGAGGAAATATGCTCCACTAAAGATATCGAGAAGAGATGGGCAAAACAACTTCATGACTATATTGATGGAAAGGCACGCAAATAATCATATAGTATAGCACAATAAAACCAGGGGATAACCGAAAATACACGAAGGAACACGATTCTTATCGAGCAGACTTTGTCAATTCTGCAAAAATTAGGATAAACCAAATGTCAATGATCCAGAACTGTGAAAGGGAAGCTGAGTCCTCCTCTTCTCTACTCCATTCTATTTTTTTAATACTTGGATCAAGCTATTCATACCAACGTGCTTTTGCATCGTTTTTGAAATTTTCTATCTAAAAATGAGGCTATATGACACCATTGATTTTTTAAAATAAGTTGCTATTAAGATAAGTTGCGATTCAAAGACCACTGTGAGTATATGCTAAGAAAGATAAGTAAAAAGACAAATTTTTTGAACAAGATAGGGCAATATATATCCGCTTACACCAGATGTGTCATATATTAGGTAATTATCGCGCCACACTTTGAGTATTGCGCAACGCTGCTTGTAAGAATGGGCGAGACAGAGTTGAACAAACTGCAGATAGCGCAAAATCGAGAGATGCGTGTAATTTTGCAATGTAGCAGATATACGAGGATAGAGGATATGATACGAGCAGTTCAGTTTATGAGTGTGAGACGGAGGTTGTACTATAATGTGTGTATATTTATTATTAAGGCCGTGAATAACTTGTTACCAAGTGAAATGGCAAATCCACTTAAGAAAACTGTGACATCGAAAAAACAGAAATTTCGTTAGAGAAATCTACATCAAAGGCAGATGAGATAGATAATAAGTCTAAAGAAAAGAAACAAGAGGATAATAAAATCTCTTCCAAAAAGGAAAAGAATCTTGTTGATGCAAAAGATGTTAAAAAAATAAAATTGTTCAAACAAAGAACAAGAAGATTGGGAATAAGCATACTTTAGAAAAAATTGGCGAATAAAATGCAAGTTGTACAATCAAAAACAGGGCGAATGACACGTCAAGCGGGCAATATTGTAATACAATTCAGAAGAACGAGAAGTGCACAAAAAAGTATGTTTCACGAGGGAGTGTGTTGTGGTGTGTCCTATTTGTGTGTGTGTGCGCGCATCACATTATTGAGGTACCTTTTTTGAGGTAAATTAATTAGCGAAAAGCGACTTTCTTCGCAACTTATTTTCTTTTCTTCCTTATACTGCATCAAACATGCCTCCGACCGCTTTGAATAAGTTAGTAGCATTGCAGAAGTTGCGTCTCGCCGAGATCGAAGGAATCCGTAGTCGACTAGCGGATAGACCGCTTGCATCAATTGATGCAGACGGAATCCAGCGAAGACTCAACGCATTAGATAAAATATTGGATGTAGTGCGGCGGACTCATGAGGAGATTGCATTAAGACCTGAGGCCGAGAGCGACCCGTATATAATGGAGAATGAGATAAGAAACATCGAGGGAGCCTACGAATTGACCATGTTCGCGTTGACGGGGCTGTCTCGGCAGCTTCAGCAGGCAGAAGCCCCCACCCCCACGAGGGAAGCTTCTAATCCCGCCGTAACCAGTGAAGACCTGGGCTACACGGAACTCCCTAAGATGTCTCTTCCCAAATTTTCGGGACGAGAGGAGGACTGGGAGAATTTTTTTGATAGTTTTACGTCTATGGTCCACGACGTGCCTGGAATCAATGATGTTACAAAGTTGAGATACTTGAAATCTTGTTTGGAGGGTGAAGCCGCAGTGTGGATCAGGAACGTATCGACTAGGAACTCTAATTATGCCAGCACGTGGGAGGCGTTGCAGACACGGTACCATAATCCAAGGCTTTTTGTATTTAAGAAGGTCCTGACGCTGATGAATCTTCCGTGTCTAAAAAGGGAGTCAACTGCAGAGTTGCAGGCACTTCTTGATAGAGTGCAGGGCATTGTTAGTTCTTTGAGGAACGCGGGCTGGGCAGTCGATTATTGGGATACCATTCTGTTCATCACGTTAAGTTCGCAATTGGATCCGGACACGGCCAACGCGTGGAATGCTGAAGTAGTCTCGAGGGAGAGGATGTACCGGGCGTCGGGTTTGGAGAGGAGAACGGGGGCTGCTCCTAGGTCTTGCTTCATGCCCACGTTTGATGAACTGGTCGAATTCCTAGAAGGCCGGGCGCGGAGTTTCGGGTTATCGGGGGAAACACGAGGGAAGAAACGGACGGCACCTCCGCCGAAATCGGGTCCTCCTTGCAAGGTTTTTCACGCGAAGTCGGAGGGTGCGCCCACTACGGTAGTTAAAGATCCTGCGCCGTGTCGATTCTGCTCTGGTTTGCATCCTCTGTGGAAGTGTGATCGGTTCAAGGCCAGGTCTGTCCCGCAGCGGATTCAAGTGGTTAGGAATTTGAGAGCGTGCTATAATTGTTTCGGAGGACATCCCTTGCGTTCCTGCTTATCTACGGTGCGCTGCTCTGTCTGCAACGGTACTCATCACACTATGATCCATACGTCCCGTGGAAGTGAAACCCGGAGTAGGGCGTCCGAGCCACCTAAGGAGAAGCAGGAGAGTGAGGAGGTTGGCTCGCCGCAGGTGAGTCTACATGCCGCCACATCCCCGGGTACCGTCAAGAAGATCCTGCTCGCTACCGCGCGGGTGTGGGTGGCAGGTCCAAAGGGAAAGGGCACTTGGGCACGAGCGCTGCTGGATCAAGGCTCGGAAGCCTCCTTTATTGCAGAGACGATCACGCAACTACTCGGATTGCCTAAACGACGCATCTGTGTTCCACTTTCAGGACTTGGAGCAGAAGACGTCGGCACAGCCCGGTCCATCGTGCGGGCCAAACTCCGGTCGGCAGTAGACGTTTCATTTCAGGTCGAAGTGGATGCATTGGTGCTCCCCAAGTTAACTTCGCTGCTTCCTTCTGTCAGTTTCGATTTCAGTTCAGTGGGGGAGTTTTTTACGGATCTTGTGCTGGCTGATCCGGAGTTTGTCTTCTCGAGGCGAATCGACTTGATTTTGGGGGCCGATGTCTATGGTCAACTCCTTCGGCCTGAGCTGAGGAAATCCTCGTCGTCACGGCTTGTCGCACAGGATACTGCGTTAGGATGGATCATCTCCGGACCGGTGGATGGGGTGGCTGCACGTGGCAGCCCGTTGTTTACAAACAGAGACATATGTCGACGATATCTTCGCGGGAGCGGACGACATAGCGACGGCAATTAGAAAGAGGGTAGATATTGTAGAGCTCTTAGCTTCTGCTGGTATCCAGTTAGATAAGTGGGCTCCTGTTAAGACTGTGAGTATTCCTAATCTAGAACTTTGCGGAGCGGCTCTTCTTGTTAAGCTCATTCTTCATCTAACTAGCTTGGACTTTCTTCAGAGATGTCCAATTTTTGCCTGGTCAGATAGTCAGATCGTGCTTACTTGGCTTCGTAAGCATCCGTGCCATTGGAAAACTTTTGTCGCCAATCGCGTTTCGCTCATTCAGACTCAATTGCCTTCAGCAACGTGGTCCCATGTTCCGACTAAAGAAAATCCTGCCGATTTGGCATCGCGAGGTGTTCTACCGGAAGAATTAGCTGAGAGTTCTCTTTGGTGGCGGGGCCCGGCATGGCTTTCCATGTCCTCCGTCCAGTGGCCGCACTCGAACGAAGCCGTTCGAGTGCACCATGTCCGTCATAGCTTAAATGAGTCCGAGATCCTGACTCGATTCTCTTCCTTAACTAAACTTCTAAGGTTTGTTGCATACTGTAGGCGCCCAATTCTCCGGGTACGAAATCGTCCAACAATAGGTACAAATTCTTCACCTCATTTTCTTACCAGTGTTGAGATATCGGATGCTCGAGTGATGGTTATTCGTCTAGTTCAGGCAACAGCGTTTGCGATAGAAATAGGAATCCTGACGGCTGGCAAGAGATTGCCGAAGGGCAATCGCCTTGCTAAGTTAAATCCCTTCTTGAATAAGGATGACGGTCTATTACGGGTAGGAGGTCGTTTGGCTAGTTCTTACTTAACTTTCGATCGGAAACACCCGCCAATTTTGCCCCAGAATTCGTACCTTAGTCGATTGTTTGTGCGACACGCACACCACCAGTGTCTTCATGGAGGTCCAACCCTGACCTCAAGTTATCTGATGTCCCAAGTTTGGATATTGAGTAGAAATCGGCTAGTTAAATCGGCTATTCGATCTTGTATAACTTGTCAACGAGCTAGGCCTCAGTTAGCCCATCAGCTTATGGGTGAGCTCCCAGTGGATCGAGTGGTAGGAAGTAACCTGCCGAGGATAAATTTGTGGAGGAAAAGGCTACCCCAGTGGAAGGTGTTGGTAGCGAGATAAGCGCGTTTGAAGACCCGATAACGCATATAAGTAGGCGACGATAATTATCATATTTACAGCGGAGACAAAGGTAAGAGTGTTCTTTAGTCTACAAGATACAAGGGGGTACTATTCAATGTTTTATCTGTATTATAGGATTAAATAAAGTCATAGCTTGCCCCGGCTTTTCTCTCAACTTCGTGAGAGTTTTTATGCCGAGGCAAGTGTTTTTTACCGCGTAAAATTGTGTTAATTGATTTATCCATCCTTCCCTATCTCACTCATTCATGCGTCGAAATAACCGAACTCACGATATTAATATCGAATCGCTTACAGTCTTATATTCTATAAACAGCCGCTATCGTACTTAAAGAGGATTTTTATGTGGATGATTTATTAACAGGAGCACATACAGTTAGGGAAGCGAAACAAATCCGCGATGAATTAATCCACATCACCAAGAGAGCAGGTATGCACCTGAGACAATGGGCTTCTAACTGCGTAGAAATCTTAGAGGATTTAGATACTACCGATAATAATATAGTGAGCCTGGATTCGTCAGGCACCGTTAAAACTTTAGGTATTAATTGGAACGCCGCTGAAGATAATATAGGATATACGGTAAAGAGAGTAAATGATAAAACAAGGATCACTAAGCGTAGCATATTATCCGAGATATCGCAACTATTCGATCCATTAGGTTCGTTACCTCCGGTAGTAATCACCGTCAAAATCGTAATGCAAGGTCTATGGTAATTAAAATCATCGTGGGACGCAGAAGTCCCAGCCGATATGTACGAGATGTGGCAAACTTTTCGACGAAACCTCCCCACGCTCGAGAAGATAAGATTCACGCGAAACGTCGCGGGCGACGGAAAAGAAATAGAAATGCGCGGTTTCTGCGATGCGAGCGAAAAGGCTTACGGCGCTTGTATATACGTGAAAACCATGGAGAAGAATCCCCAAGTATCGTTACTTTGCGCAAAATCTAGGGTAGCTCCGCTGAAAACGCAATCCCTCCCGCGTTTAGAACTTTGCGGAGCATTAGTACTCTCGCGACTTTTTAAGTCCATAAAAAATGCCTTACGTAGAAGTAATATTCGCCGTACAATATTTTGGTCAGATTCGAAAATAGTATTACATTGGATTAACACTCCGCCGCACACCTTAAAAACTTTTGTGTCACATTGCGTAGCGGAAATTAAGGAAAACACAGCCCACGAGCTATGGCGACATGTACCATCCGAACATAACCCCGCGGATTTAATATCTCGAGGCGTTACCCCCACTGAACTTCGTGAAAATAAGATATGGAAGTCAGGACCGGCATGGATCGTTAAACCGGAATCAAATTGGCCACATAGTAGATTAAAATCAATCGAAATTCCAGAAATAAGAAGGATTGCAACGCACGCAATATTGAACACTCCATTTGATTTATTTATGCGGTATTCGTCATTCATAAAGTTAAAACGGATAATAGCTTATTGCGTTAGGTTCGCACGCAACTCGCGCAATACAAAAGAAAAAAGAATAATAGGCGAATTAACGGTAGACGAATTAAAGGACGCAGAATCAATTGCTATTAAATATGTGCAAAAGGAAGCATTCTCCGAGATCATCGAACGTATCAAATCTAAGAAAGAGATTTGAGCGTCGTTTTCCGTACTTAACCCTTTTATTGATAGTCTGGAAATAATAAGAGTAGGAGGTAGATTAGCCAAAAGTAATTTGCCATACGAACGAAGACATCCGGCATTGCTGTCCAAGGATCATGTGATTACGAACGCGATAATACGTGAAAAACATTTTCAGATAGGTCACGGTGGTACGCAAGCCACATTGAATGCTATTCGCGAATCGTTTTGGCCAATAAACGGGCGAAGTAGCGTAAAAAGAGTAATATATAAGTGTATCATTTGTCGGCGGTTAAAACCCACCACGCCTCAATATCCAATGAGTGATTTACCGGCGAATCGTCTAGTACAAAATCGTCCATTTCTCCATACCGGCGTAGATTTTTGTGGACCGTTATTTATAAAGGAAAAGCAACATCGGAATCGTGGTCACGTTAAGATATACGTAGCAGTATTCATTTGCTTTAGCACTAAGGCCGTACATCTAGAACTAGTGAGCGATTTAACAACTGAAGCCTTTTTAGCAGCCTTACATAGATTTATGGCACGCCGTGGTAAATGCTCGGACATATATTCTGACAATGCGACAAATTTTGTAGGTTCCGCGAACGAATTAGAGGCTCGCGTATCGCGAAGTTTAGCAAACGAAGGAATAAAGTGGCATTTCATCCCACCACGCTCCCCTCATTTCGGAGGTCTGTGAGAGGCGGCGGTAAAATCATTTAAACACCATCTAGTACGAATTGTCGGCGATACTTTACTAGGATACGAAGCGTTATTAACCTATGTTCTAGAAATAGAGGCAATCCTTAATTCCCGTCCTATCACTCCCCTGTCTGATGATCCAAATGATCTTCGTGCTCTCACACCTGGCCATTTTTTAATTGGTGACTCATTTAAGAGTTTACCAGAGGATGATTATCGGGATATACCATCTGGACGTCTATCACAATGGCAACATGTCCAGCAGATGAAACAACACTTTTGAATCGTTGGAACAAGGAATATTTAAATGAACAGACAATTAGAAAAAAGTGGCACAGAGGTACAACCGACGACATAAGCCCGGGTACTTTAGTAATTCTCCGCGAAGATAACTCCCAACCTCTTAAAGGTATTGCCTCTTAAAGGTATATATCCTTAAAGGATTTCACGAGGTATTGCGAGGAGGAAGGTATTGAGCATATCAGAATCGCTACCGGAATGTCAAGGGGTAACGGGCAGGTAGAAAGGGTTAACCGTACTCTTTACCTTTATTAGCAAAGATGGCCTCACCGAAACCTGAGGACTGGTATCACTATCTCGAACTGGCACAGCGATATTTGAATGCTACACCTAACAAAAGCATCAAGACGACACCATTTAAGTTGTTGTTCGGTACGAACATGGGAATCAGGGGGGATCCGGCCATACGCGAGATGATAGAGGACGAATGGAGACGGATGTTTGAAGCAGACCGAGAGGAGTGTCGGAGACATGCAAAAGAAGCCATCTTGAAGGCTCAGGCGGAAAACCGAAGGTCGTACGATAAAAAGAGAACAGTCGCAACGCGGTATGATAAGGGTGATCTAGTTGCGATCCGATGGACACAATTTGGACCCGGTTTAAAGTTGTACTCAAAGTATTTGGGGCCATACGAAATAAGTAAAGTGCTGAGGAACGACAGTTATCTGGTGTGGAAAGTGGGGGAACATGAAGGTCTCTACACGCGACGTCTACGGCAGCCGATTCAAAGAAACCATAGATTCGGGAGGACGAAGAAATCTTAAGAGAAGACGATGAAGAAAAGATGTAAAAATTTGTTGATGGTGGTGGTATGATTGGTAGTATATCTGAGGACAGATATATTTTGTCAGAACGGTCGAGTGTGGTCGATTTCTTTATTAAAAATGTAACAAAAACTGACTTATATAAATCTTACGCAAAACTCTACAAGAATCTTTGGACAAAGGAAAGAACACGTGTTCGCGTTGCTACCGCAGCGTGTGTTTCTTTCGGTGGTCGAGAAAGAAGAGAGCCAGTAGCAACGGTTATTCAGGTACATAGAATTTTTTTGGTATTCAATTCCGCCGCCAGAGGCGTGACAGTAGAAGCGCCAAACTTTGGTATGGTGGCCACAGTTAGTATATATTACATGTAAGCTGTACTACACCTATATGCTTTCTCTTGTAATGCTATTTTTGCATTCTGCGCATCAAACCATTTGTTTTCGTATCCATTATTTCTGTCAACGCGGCCTATATATTGGGAAGAATGTCAACGATACAGATCAATCGAGAATCCAATGGATGAATTCCATCTTTATGGCATTGAAATTCAATATAATCACCAATATGAAAACCACATCTTCGATTTTGCAAATTCAAAATAAATCTAATGGCAATATTAATAAACAGAATAATAGCATAGATAAATTAGATTCAAATAATACGAGTGTTAATGGATCATCCGTAAAAAGTGTGCCTTCTAGTACTAACAATAAGGATGATTCCAGTAAATTAAATAGTCCTGATTTAGTCTCGAGTTGTAAAATTCGAATCAAAATAGTACGAAATCACCGGACGTATTAGGTAATAACCATAAATTAGGTGTAGTACCTAAAACGCAAAATCAAAAATCATCAACGTTGTCGAGGGCTACAAAAGCGCCAGCAATGCTGATGTATCGTATCAAAGGCTGCCAACTTAATGGAGAAAAAAAAATCTCCGTCGGATAATGTTAACATTATCAAAACTTTTTCTTCACCTACGACTGGGGATAATATACTTTGAATACTAAAATACAACCAACTTCGGATTATAATCCATCGAAAACGAGTAATATGGAAACAACAACAAATTCTACGATCAATCTCGCCGTTCAAAGAGCTGCTAATGACAAATCTAACGAAGCATCAGATTTACAACAAAGATTTGGGACTACTCATGTTAATTCAACTAGAGCTTTGGCGAATCATTTCATAGAAAGGTATCACTCATGCCTTAGACTCAATGGCGACATGTTCTTGGCACCCCCCACCCAGCTAGGCCCTTCAAGAGGCCTCACAACTCAACAGCTCGCAGATCATCCCTTATGGTGGACGACACCACCATGGATGATCAAATCAATGGACTCCTAGCCACACAAAACGGCAATACCAGACTACCTCAGTGCGCAAGAGGCTCATCCTGGCGTTGCACTCTTCGTGGCAGCTCCAAAGATCGAGTACCATTAAGATTTGGTATATCGGTACTCATCACTCAAAAAACTAATCAGGCAAATATATAAACAACGTTTATATCACAGGGCAATTATATAAAACAGCGACTCCACTGATTTTTTCCATATTTCATTCTGCTGCTTTCGAAACTTCGTCTTCGGTATTTTGTCAAATACATCTTTTTAACAATATATAAGGCATTTTAAGTACTTTGTTTTTTAGTTTTCAATAATTTTAGTATTTTCGCCACTTTTTTAAAACTGTCGTTTTTTTTCACACTTCAACACTCACCGTATTAAGAATCAACTTAGAAATCTTACTTATCTTATATCAACTTAGATACAACTTAGAATCAATTTTAGATTTAAACAGTGACAAATTTATTATGGACGAGAGAGAATAACAATCCTATAATATGTTATACACTGGCAGCGGTGATAAACATTGAGAAAGGATCGAAGAGTTCTGTCTTCTTGCTTCAGCAGTGATACCCTTTGAAAGAATCCAAAGAAGGATCGACTTAAATCGTTAAGAGTATGATAGAGTTTCACGCTAGGACCAAAAAGATACGATTCTGTTCTGCGAGAACGTTCAAGAGGAACTGGTGGAGTTAACATCGATGGAAACGTCATAGTCTCCAATGGATTCTTATACTTTCAGGGAGAAAATCAACGAGGATTCAGGAACGAGAAAAGCGAAATAGAAAAATTTCGAGAAAGTGAAGCTGTTCTTTTGGAGTGGAAAGGATGGAGGGATTGCTCGCTGCTGCTTGTGATAACACTTTACGAGACCTAGTCTTTGCTACATTATCCCAAAGAACAGATACAACAACCGGTAGGTTTTTAAACAGGGGAAGATACACAATCTTCTCCTTAACCCATCGAATGCTCGTGCGGATGAAGATGTTACGGTATTGAAGGGTATTGGAGGTGTTAAATCTTTAGTTACAGCGTTATCGTCATCCATTACGGTGACGTTGGGGATGAAGCGAAAGCTAAGTCGTCGGCCATGCCACGGCTGTTGGCTGTTGATACGGTCAATTATATGCTTAGGAAGGGTGCTGGGAATACTAACTGAGTCTCCTCGTCTTACGCAGCTACGATGACAGCTCCCACGACGACGACATTGACGTCATCGTCTATAGAAACTGTTGATTGTTCTTGAGTAATAGATGTTTCTCATGTCACAGTTACGGACCTTGGTTTTGGAACACCAGACATATGCGGCGATTAGGGGGGGGGGGCACTAGAATTCCGAACATTACCTTACTAACTGGTAATGGATGTGTCACAAGCCAGACAGCAACATTAAAGATTATATTCGGAGAGAAGTCGCGGATGATGCCCTTGCATCATTGGGAGCAGTAAGGGAGGACGCCCAGGGAAAAGGCTTGGAGACTCGCACAACCACCAGTGCGGGTCTCTTAGCGAAGATAGCTTCCCTGGAAGCCAAAATAACACGTCTACGAATGGACAGAGATACCCCTGGCACAGTCCAGCCTGCCGGGACAAATGTCATTGCAAGGCCGGACGCGAGGGCATCCATAGAATTGGAAGGTAAAGGAACTCGGCGCGCTACGTTTCCCGACTGGAGAACAGGCTGGAGGTCATGGAGGAACACGGACTGCCACGGGATTAGTCGGCGTTCGAGGATGCTGCTGCCCGTCATGCAGATACAGAATAGGTAAGTGGAAAAGACCATAGGGTATAAGCGCTGAGCCAGAATGGACATACGAATCATTTTCATCGGTACTTTCCTGTTCGAAAATTGCGCCTCTCAAATTAGATGACAGCACCTCTCGGATAGCATGATTAAGACGCCGTCTGTTATCATCGAGAAGAAGACATATCGATTGTTCTTATTGATCAAGGGATCACGCCACTTAACGTGTAAATAGATCATTGGTCCCTTGTGGCGTCATCCTCTGCGTGTTATTCTCCTATTGGTTTTGTTGTTTTCTCTTCCTAGCGTGGAACGCGCTAATTGGTGTATCGTCCTTTTCTCTCTTCCGCTCTGTTCCTCTACTCGAACCAAAAAGTGGCGTGGTCCAGTTAGAATCGTTTAATAAGTTTATCTGTGCGGACGTACATTTCGAAATCAAAAAGAATTGTGCATCATCTCCTAGACTACATCTCGCTTTCTTCTTATCTCTCACCGTTCCATCTCTCCCCGTTCCATCTCTCATCATTCCATCTCATCTAACTCTTTTTCTTTTTTCTCATCGAGGCCAGCCTTGTGTTGGGTCTTTCTCACTGATCATCTCTTTACACTATCTTTCATTAACGACATATCAGGTAATTTATTAACCTCTGACCTCTCATTCTTGTATTACTCGTTTCATTAATTTCTATCCATTCTCATATTAAATTTATTATTACATTTCTAACGACTTCTCGTACTACGTACTTCCGGCACACGTAGCGTGATATCCGGTACACGTGGCGTAGTCTATCCACCACTCTTTATTAACTCACATTATAATTTTGTCATCTCTATTTTTTGTTCTTGTTCACAAAGTTTAATAAATCTCGTTACATACAAACTCTACCAGAAATTAACATAATACAGTCCACTTGCATATCTCGTCCATCTCTTATCCCTTTTTCTTAGTACTCTTCGATCTTCTCTCCTCGCATATCTTTCTAAAATGATCATGCCTTATCATGCCAGAAGCATGGGTGAGCGCCTTGAGGTGTGTGGGGGGGGATAGTATGCGTGGGGCCTTGTGCACGCACTTCAGTCTCATTCTGGTGTTCACTCTGGTTTGAGCTAACAGCAGTGTGTTTCCCATCTTGAGCTTCTCGCTATCTTGGCTTTTGTTCTAGGCAACGTGGCTAGAGCGTGTGAGAGTGAGTTAGGAGTGTGTGGAGTTCTCTGGTGTTTTGTTCCCAACAGGATTGTAGTCGGACAGTTGTAGCGTATTACCTACAACCTGTCACCAGGCTACCAACGTGGGATAAGATTCTGGCCAGACAGGTCATCGATAGGTGCGATAAGAAACAGCGTGCGTTCGGTTGTCGCCTTGCGTCGGAAGCGAACGGTAAGAGAGCTCTCTAGCGTGCGACCAAAAGGTACCTCGCGTCGTTATTCTAATAATATATTTTCTTTTCAGCCTTTTGTTTGTCATTGTACGTTACACCAGTTTTATTGAATAAATTGTTCTCTTTCCCCGGCTTTTCTCTCAATTCCGTGAGAGTTTTTATGCCGAGGCAAGTAGCTTTGTGCCGCGTAAAAGTGTTTTGTTCATTTATCTATCCTGTCCTATCTCACTCATTCCAGCGTTAAACTGTTTAGTAGAACTCATTGGGAGATATTCGACCATTTTCTGGTCACCTATATAAATGCTAGAAACAATTCCGTTCTGCGAGAACGTTCAAGAGGAACTAGTGGAGCTAACATCGATGGAAACGTCATAGTCTCCAATGGATTCTTATACTTTCAGGGAGAAAATCAACGAGGATTCAGGAACGAGAAAAGCGAAATAGAAAAATTTTGAGAATGTGAAGCTGTTCTCTTAGAGTGGAAAGGATGGAGGGATTGCTCGCTGCTGCTTGTGATAACACTTTACGAGACCTAGTCCTTGCTACATTATCCCAAAGAACAGAAACAACAATCGGTAGGGATTTTAAACAGGAGAAGATACACAATCTTCTCCTTAACCCATCGAATGCTCGTGCGGATGAAGATGTTACGGTATTGAAGGGTAATGGAGGTGTTAAATCTTTAGTTACAGCGTTATCGTCATCCATTACGGTGACGTTGAGGATGAAGCGAAAGCTAAGTCGTCGGCCATGCCACGGCTGTTGGCTGTTGATACGGTCAATTATATGCTTAGGAAGGGTGCTGGGAATACTAACGGAGTCTCCTCGTCTTACGCAGCTACGATGACAGCTCCCACGACGACGACATTGACGTCATCGTCTATAGAAACAGTTGATTGTTCTTGAGTAACAGATGTTTCTCATGTCACAGTTACGGACCTTGGTTTTGGAACACCAGACATATGCGGCGATTAGGGGGGGGGGCACTAGAATTCCGAACATTACCTTACTAACTGGTAATGGATGTGTCACAATCCAGACAGCAACATTAAGGATTATATTCGGAGAGATGTCGCGGATGATGCCCTTGCATCATTGGGAGCAGTAAGGGAGAATGCCCAGGGAAAAGGCTTGGAGACTCTCACAACCACCAGTGCGGGTCTCTTAGCGAAGATAGCTTCCCTGGAAGCCGAAATAACACGTCTACGAATGGACAGAGATACCCCTGGCACAGTCCAGCCTGCCGGGACAAATGTCATTGCAAGGCCGGACGCGAGGGCATCCATAGAATTGGAAGGTGGAGGAACTCGGCGCGCTACGTTTCCCGACTGGAGAACAGGCTGGAGGTCATGGAGGAACACGGACTGCCACGGGATTAGGCGGCGTTCGAGGATGCTGCTTCCCGTCATGCAGATACAGAATAGGTAAGTGGAGAAGACCCTAAGGCATAAGCGCTGAGCCAGAATGGACATACGAATCATTTTCATCGGTACTTTCCCGAAAGTGATACGAGTACAAGGACTATACTGAAGTAGACTGTGTTTGTGGGGTAAATGGTTGGGGAATGGAGTTAGATGTATTTCTTACGGGGTTGCGGCGTGATACTATACCACCTCAACCCCCTGGTGAGATATACTTCCTGGGCCTTAGTGTGATAGAAGACAACATTCACATACTCATATACGCAGCGCCCGCACATTGTTGCGCGCACTTGGCCCGAGTTGCTCGTAATGTACGAGCGGCCACGGCGGGGACGTGTCGGCATGGCGTTAAAAAATATCTCATGTTTCGAATGGGGCTATTGAAAATGAGGTGGGAAAACATCTCACGTGTTTGGAGGTATGAGTGTTATTGGGGGGAGTTGGGCTGCGGATATTTGCCCTATATTCCTGAGCAGGACATAATTGGTGAAGTGAGCAAGTGGCTTTGCGAGCCCATAGACTTGGAGGTTCCATAGGACCGGACGCATACATGGATCTGGTTGCACACGGAATTCCTAAAAACGGTTCACCCGTCCAAGCACTAACCGTGCCCAGCGTTGCTTGACTTAGTGATCGAACGAGAACTAGTGCTGCGGGAACAGTGCGGCATGGCCGTTGATTATTGGCTTTAATCAGATAACAATTCTCATTGCTTATTTCATTCAACAAGCGACAGACAGCATTTCTTCCTGTAAATGGAACAGCAGAAAGCATCTTTGACCTCGACATAATACTTCGGTATCATGGACAGAATTTCAAGCCATTATATATGACATCGATAGACGTGACAAAGACATTCGACTCAGTGACCCATAACACCATATGGGATACACTGGCCACAAAAGCCATTCCATCGCACCTTATATTTAATATTTAATATTTAATATTTAATAATATTTTATTGACCCTATATAGAGCCTAGGCTCCCTAAAGGCCATTAATTATAGTAAAGTACAATATAATGTATAGATAAAACAAAACAAAAATTAAAATTATGTAATTATTATTAGTAGTAACGCACAGTAAATAAATAAATGTAAAAAGAAAATAGTAAATAATACATAAATAAAAGTATAACAGTTCTATAATAGTGGTATAGTATCAATAAAGTAAGTATAACATCTTAATCTGAATTCTTTATAGTCACTTAGAGCTACGATATCTTCCGGTAGTTGATTCCACATACGAACAGCAGTAACCAAAAATGATTTGTCATAAGTCCTGGTTCTTGCATAAGGTAAACATAATACATCCAATTGCCTGACAGCACGACCACGAACAGAAGTAAGGATACTAAAGTTCGTTCTTAATATTTTGTCGTGCTGAAGACGCAACATTTTGTATACTATGCAGGCCATTAAGAAGTCACATCGACCTTGTAAAGTAAACCATCCTAAAGCTCTTCTAAACGGAGTAATATGCTGATATCGTTGCAAACGAAAGATAAAGCGAATACAAGCGTTAAACTTTCTTTGTAATTTGTTTTGTTCCTGAGATGTTTGTATAAGCTGCTGAACAATAATCAAAATGGTAATATTAAGGAGGCAACTAATCTTTTACGCGTAGTCATATTAAACAAATGATTGTTCATTTTAAACCGGGACAGAGACTATGAATGTTTGCTAGGTCCATTGACGGCAAAATTTTCACTGGTTCCGATCCATTTTTAAGGTCTATGCAAACAGAATTAGACGTAATCCAAAATTTTTTTTGCTGATGTGAGGAAACTTTTTAATAATATTTTGTCGCAATTTATACAATGCCGTTGGATAACGCTTATTTACAAAAATTGGCGTCTTTTGTGACCCATTGATGATTAAATTTGCTGTAACATCATTGCGTTTCCTCCTGCAGGCAATAAACTTGTCGACCAAATTTGATGAATGGCATTTTACGATGATGTCCCGTTCGTGAACAAAGTTTCCTCTAACATTTTTCTTTGTTTTGTGTCCGATTCTCTCTACCAATGAAAAACTATTTACGCTAACGTCAGGACCTCTAGAATTTTTCCGAGTTTGGCCACTGCAGCAGGTAAGCTCTCCAAAGCCGCCTCTGGGAGACCCGAGATGACAAATTGGTCACGAAATTGATTAGATTCCATATACAATTGGCGCATTTCTATCTCTTGGATGGCTTGCAGTTGCGGATGATTGCTTGGCCAACCGTACAAGTTGCGTCCGATGATGACGCCGATTCAATTGCACCAACTCGTTTTTCTAAAGCTTTATAATCTTCATGTAGAGAGTCACATTTGGCATTAAGTCGCTTTTCTAAAGCTTTATAATCTTCATGTAAAGAGTCACATTTGGCATCTATTCTGTCCAGTCTTGCAGTCATCCCATCCAATTTCCTACTAATTTCCTCCAAAATAGAAATAGGGTACTCATTCTTTCCTGAACACATAGGACATTTGCTGGTAACAAAGTCCTTGACTTCGGATCTTGAGTGTAGAGCATATCTAACTTTGACACAAGCCAAGTGAAATTTATGTTTACAAGTATCCCGGGTCGTAGCAGCGAGATTGTCAACAATTGGACGTATACAAATACCACACCACTCTGTAGTTCTGTCAGGCATGGAGTAGGTGGCAATGTTAAGATAATAATAATAGAAATAATATGACAGTACTGTCTGAATACGATATAAACTGTGGTTGAAAACCAACGGCCGAAACACAGATTAATGGCTTTTAACATACACCCAAAATAAAAAAACTCCAATGTTACAGATAAAAATAACAAAGCACTGTGTTAAACAGTAGAAAAAACATAAAAATTATTTTAATTATAACTTATAACACAACTAAATACAGCAGAATGCAGGAGCACACTTTTAAACAGCCGTTATATTTTACTGCGCCAACTATATCTAATCGGGTATATAATAATATAATGGACACATACGAGAGAAGCACAACAAGGCTCACTTGCAGCGGATAGGAATTTGACCAGATTATCCCATTATGAGAAGTCAAACCAGGAAACCCCTTATGGCCAACTATCTTCAACATGATAATGATTGGCTCCTCAGACTTATTCCACCAGAAGTCGAAGTGATTGTTGTTGGTGAACACTACAATGCATTGACATTCACAGAAATTTGGTATTCTTTGCCTCCAGCCACCCTCAATGGCTCCAAATATTACTAGACATAGCCACAAACTACTTGACGAAATTTGCCCTTACGATCAACACCAGGCAAATCGTTCATAATTGCCATGAGAAATGTACCGCATATAAAAAATCGGTAGTTGACGGATCTACGCGATTCAGATGTTTTACAGGTATTATCGGCTCTATAAAGAGAGGACGAATGAAGATATTTGGGGGTTCCATTCACACTAGAATGCCGATCGAGTCGTAGGGAAAATAAACAACTCACGTAAGCACTGGAAACGCTTACTAAAGCGCCGCTCAAGCCCCAATAGAGACTGTTTGCGCTAAGAGTGATGGTACTACTCGGATTCTACCATCTTTTATCGCTCGGAATCACGTACTTCAGCTTTCTCAAGAAAAATGACAGCATGGTGCGCAAGGCAATGAGGAAATGGCTTGACCTTCCACGCTAACGCCAAAAACGGGGGACTGACAGTGCCATTTGTGAGATGGCTCATGAATAATTTGTTCCAGATTCCTTTTTTACTCTTCAGTCTCTTTTCCTCAGTACCACCACTCCATAAATGTACACGCCCACAGAGAAACAAAAATGAGAAACAACAACTCTCCCAAATCGAAGAAGAGACTACGTGGAGGAAGGGAGGAAATATGCTCCACTAAAGATATCGAGAAGAGATGGGCAAAACAACTTCATGACTATATTGATGGAAAGGCACGCAAATAATCATATAGTATAGCACAATAAAACCAGGGATAACCGAAAATACACGAAGGAACACGATTCTTATCGAGCAGACTTTGTCAATTCTGCAAAAATTAGGATAAACCAAATGTCAATGATCCAGAACTGTGAAAGGGAAGCTGAGTCCTCCTCTTCTCTACTCCATTCTATTTTTTAATACTTGGATCAAGCTATTCATACCAACGTGCTTTGCATCGTTTTTGAAATTTTCTATCTAAAAATGAGGCTATATGACACCATTGATTTTTTAAAATAAGTTGCTATTAAGATAAGTTCGATTCAAAGACCACTGTGAGTATATGCTAAGAAAGATAAGTAAAAAGACAAATTTTTTGAACAAGATAGGGCAATATATATCCGCTTACACCAGATGTGTCATATATTAGGTAATTATCGCGCCACACTTTGAGTATTGCGCAACGCTGCTTGTAAGAATGGGCGAGACAGAGTTGAACAAACTGCAGATAGCGCAAAATCGAGAGATGCGTGTAATTTTGCAATGTAGCAGATATACGAGGATAGAGGATATGATACGAGCAGTTCAGTTTATGAGTGTGAGACGGAGGTTGTACTATAATGTGTGTATATTTATTATTAAGGCCGTGAATAACTTGTTACCAAGTGAAATGGCAAATCCACTTAAGAAACTGTGACATCGAAAAAACAGAAATTTCGTTAGAGAAATCTACATCAAAGGCAGATGAGATAGATAATAAGTCTAAAGAAAAGAAACAAGAGGATAATAAAATCTCTTCCAAAAAGGAAAAGAATCTTGTTGATGCAAAAGATGTTAAAAAAAATAAAATTGTTCAAACAAAGAACAAGAAGATTGGGAATAAGCATACTTTAGAAAAAATTGGCGAATAAAATGCAAGTTGTACAATCAAAAACAGGGCGAATGACACGTCAAGCGGGCAATATTGTAATACAATTCAGAAGAACGAGAAGTGCACAAAAAAGTATGTTTCACGAGGGAGTGTGTTGTGGTGTGTCCTATTTGTGTGTGTGTGCGCGCATCACATTATTGAGGTACCTTTTTTGAGGTAAATTAATTAGCGAAAAGCGACTTTCTTCGCAACTTATTTTCTTTTCTTCCTTATACTGCATCAAACATGCCTCCGACCGCTTTGAATAAGTTAGTAGCATTGCAGAAGTTGCGTCTCGCCGAGATCGAAGGAATCCGTAGTCGACTAGCGGATAGACCGCTTGCATCAATTGATGCAGACGGAATCCAGCGAAGACTCAACGCATTAGATAAAATATTGGATGTAGTGCGGCGGACTCATGAGAGATTGCATTAAGACCTGAGGCCAAGAGCGACCCGTATATAATGGAGAATGAGATAAGAAACATCGAGGGAGCCTACGAATTGACCATGTTCGCGTTGACGGGGCTGTCTCGGCAGCTTCAGCAGGCAGAAGCCCCCACCCCCACGAGGGAGGCTTCTAATCCCGCCGTAACCAGTGAAGACCTGGGCTACACGGAACTCCCTAAGATGTCTCTTCCCAAATTTTCGGGACGAGAGGAGGACTGGGAGAATTTTTTTGATAGTTTTACGTCTATGGTCCACGACGTGCCTGGAATCAATGATGCTACAAAGTTGAGATACTTGAAATCTTGTTTGGAGGGTGAAGCCGCAGTGTGGATCAGGAACGTATCGACTAGGAACTCTAATTATGCCAGCACGTGGGAGGCGTTGCAGACACGGTACCATAATCCAAGGCTTTTTGTATTTAAGAAGGTCCTGACGCTGATGAATCTTCCGTGTCTAAAAAGGGAGTCAACTGCAGAGTTGCAGGCACTTCTTGATAGAGTGCAGGGCATTGTTAGTTCTTTGAGGAACGCGGGCTGGGCAGTCGATTATTGGGATACCATTCTGTTCATCACGTTAAGTTCGCGATTGGATCCGGACACGGCCAACGCGTGGAATGCTGAAGTAGTCTCGAGGGAGAGGATGTACCGGGCGTCGGGTTTGGAGAGGAGAACGGGGGCTGCTCCTAGGTCTTGCTTCATGCCCACGTTTGATGAACTGGTCGAATTCCTAGAAGGCCGGGCGCGGAGTTTCGGGTTATCGGGGGAAACACGAGGGAAGAAACGGACGGCACCTCCGCCGAAATCGGGTCCTCCTTGCAAGGTTTTTCACGCGAAGTCGGAGGGTGCGCCCACTACGGTAGTTAAAGATCCTGCGCCGTGTCGATTCTGCTCTGGTTTGCATCCTCTGTGGAAGTGTGATCGGTTCAAGGCCAGGTCTGTCCCGCAGCGGATTCAAGTGGTTAGGAATTTGAGAGCGTGCTATAATTGTTTCGGAGGACATCCCTTGCGTTCCTGCTTATCTACGGTGCGCTGCTCTGTCTGCAACGGTACTCATCACACTATGATCCATACGTCCCGTGGAAGTGAAACCCGGAGTAGGGCGTCCGAGCCACCTAAGGAGAAGCAGGAGAGTGAGGAGGTTGGCTCGCCGCAGGTGAGTCTACATGCCGCCACATCCCCGGGTACCGTCAAGAAGATCCTGCTCGCTACCGCGCGGGTGTGGGTGGCAGGTCCAAAGGGAAAGGGCACTTGGGCACGAGCGCTGCTGGATCAAGGCTCGGAAGCCTCCTTTATTGCAGAGACGATCACGCAACTACTCGGATTGCCTAAACGACGCATCTGTGTTCCACTTTCAGGACTTGGAGCAGAAGACGTCGGCACAGCCCGGTCCATCGTGCGGGCCAAACTGGGTGAGCTCCCAGTGGATCGAGTGGTAGGAAGTAGGGCTTTCGCGAATTCTGGTCTCGATTATGCAGGTCGGGTACAAGTGCGTATGTCAAAGGGCCGCGGAAATCGTTCTAGTAAGGGTTACATTGCTCTGTTCGTCTGTTTTGCTACTCGAGCTATTCACCTCGAGCTTGTTAGTGACCTAACCTCCGAGTCCTTCATAGCCGCGTATCGTCGATTTGTAGGTAGACGAGGTATCTGTCAAACTCTTTGTACGATCGGAATCGATCGTGAGCGAGAAAGTAGCATTTTGTAAAACGCGCCCTTAGTCCGACATTAGCGATCGTATCCCCACCACTCGGCGCCGAGCGTGTGCGCGCCCTGCTGGGCCCATTATCGAGGACATTCGTTCTAGTCTTTCGCCAGACGCTTAGGAGAATACTTCATTTTTCCAACAAACATTAGTAGACGATTCAACATCCCAGGGGTAGTGCGATCACATCCCAGGGTCGACGATAGAAAGGTGACGGACCGCAGAGGCGGTAATTAACGATAAAGGTGACGGACCGCAGAGGCGGTAATTAACGATAAAGAAAGGGAGAGGCGATACGAAACGGTAAGAAAGTTCTTTATTGGTACCAATCATCTGAACGGATAAACGAGAGGAGCGGCACCACGTGCTTTGCCCGTAGGTGACCGCTGGTAGAGAGAGGAGAAGTTAACCACGGGTTTATCCGTGGTTGATCATCATTTTAACATAATATAATATTCAAACAGGGTTTTTATGCCGTAAGGCTTTTCCCTGATGAGCCAATAAAGCATTAGCATTTTCATTGGCTCAACCACGTGTTTTATTTTGTTTTAATTACCCTTTCACCTTCCTTACAATTAGCTGAATCCAATCGCCGGAGGACTCCACGTAGGAGGAATTTTTGGCAAATACATGTTGGTGCCTCCTGTGAGGTCTGAATTCCTGATCTCTGGTTTGAGCGAATCTGCGTATCTGGTAGCAGTAGATTGAGTACAACGGATTCAAGAACAAAGAGGTTGAGAACATCTACTTCATGAACACCCTCGCTATCCAGTCGAGCTAGTTGTTACAAAAGATTCGGAATAAAAGATAAGTAGATTCAATCATTTGTGCATACGCTCATTATGCGTATCCGCTTTTTAAAAAATTAATAAATATTTCACATTAAATTGCGTCTTCGAACCCTTTAGAAGTTCGCAATTTCTAATATAAGTATTCATTGTCTCATCTTTCTTACCAAATTATTATAATAAAAAATAGGAATCGATTCATACAATTCTATTTTTAAATTCATCGGAAATAACACGTGTTATTAGTAAAATCGTTATTCCTTGGTTCCGAAATCGCTTTGTCTTCGGACAAAGAGCGCGATAACAGTTTCTACGGTTACATCGCTTAGCAACGATACATATTTTCAAATCGCTTTGTTTTCGGACAAAGAGCGATAACAGTTTCCACGGTTACATCGCTTAGCAACGATACTTTTTCAAACATAAGATTAAGCAACGACGAAATCGTGACGTCGGTAGAGCCGATAGATAAGGGACCCCCACCCCCTTTTTTACCAATTAACAGCTCAGGACCGTAACCGCGTGATCGGGAACCCAGCGCGCTATTATAAAATTTCATATATCGATTCTTTGCCTTGCCATAAATTAATTAGTCCGCTTTCGAAGAATAAAACAATTAACATCGGTACAAAATGGAACGAAACCAACTCAGTCGGGCACGAGCGGCGTTGAAGGCGCGGTTAACATATTTAGAAAAGGTAATTGAAGAAGGAAAATTACATCCGGACGAGATATCATCTTGCCTCGAACGTATAACTCATCAAATAGATACATACGAACAATTACATCAGGAATGTATAGATAGTGATATGGAGGAAGAGTTCGGTGATTTAGACCAGCTTTTAGATAGATATCACGCAATCAGGAGGACATTGGACGCGAGCAACCCATCCACGGTTAATATCGCGAGCGATGCCAGCACGGCTACGAGTAACATCACGACCGCAGAACGACAGATTAAATTACGACGTATTGAGATACCGCAATTTGACGGAGACCTAGAAAAATGGCTTTCGTTTAAGGATGGTTTTTTAACCTTGGTAGATGCGCGAACCGATATGTCTGATTTAGAGAAACACACCTATCTCCGAGACTCCCTGAAGGGCGACGCGTTCGAGACGGTTAAGTCATTTCCAGCAAACGGATCGTGTTACAAGAAGGCGTGGGAAACACTATTGAAAACATATGATCGGAATCGCGTCATTCTGGCGAGATACCTCGACACCGCGCTAGATTTAGTATATGCAGCAGATAAGTCGGCATTAGGAGTAACGAAACTCAGAAATACGATCCGAGCTCATTTTCAAACGATCCATTCATTCAACACGCCCCACGCCATTTTAGTTCGTATCATCGAGCGACTTTTAACCCCTAACGTTCGAGAGGAGTGGGATCGGCAACTTAATTCAGATAAATACCCAACCCTCGAGGAAATGGACGATATATAGTGCGTTTACCTTTCCGCGAAGAGGGACACGATTATAGCGAGTCACACCATATAGCTTTGCGTCGCTTCCACAGTCTTTGGCGAAAATTAAACACGAACCCCGAACTTCGGAACGAATACGAGCGCATAATGCGAGAATACATAACATTAGGACATATGTCACTAATAGGAGACGACCCGATCGGAGGCTGCTATCTCCCCCACCACGCCGTCATCAAATCAACCAGCACGACGACAAAGGTACGAGTCGTATTCGACGCTTCCACGAAAAATAGCCAGGGAATCTCCCTCAATAGTACATTGCTAGTCGGACCCACGATACAGGACACATTAGTCGAACATTTATTACGATTTCGCACGTATCGATATGTGTTGACCGCGGATATAGAGAAAATGTATCGTCAGATGTGGGTACATCCGGACGATCGGCAATATCAGCGTATATTTTGGGTTCACAACGACCAGATTAGGACATTCGAGCTCAACACGGTCACATTCGGTGTAGCATCAGCTCCTTTTCTCGCCATCCGGACTATAAAACAACTCGCGAAAGACGAAGGCGCTAAATACCCAATCGGAGCCGAAATTCTAAATAGAGATTTGTACGTTGACGATCTTATCACGGGAACTAACGATATTGAGACGTTAAGGAAGATACGCGATCAGACTATCGAGATATTAAAACGAGGCGGTTTTCACATGCGCCAATGGGCTTCCAACTACCGAACAATCCTCGAAGGGTTAGAGATGAAAAACGTCGATGTCGAATTCTTCTCCGGAGAAACCCCGGTTCTAAAAACCCTTGGAATTTCATGGAACGCCCATCATGACCATTTAATTTATTCAGTCGCGCCTATAGATCTTCGCGAAAGAACGACGAAACGACGGATTCTGTCGGAGATCGCAAAAATCTATGATCCACTCGGATTATTAGGACCCATCGTGTTAACAGCCAAAATCTTGATACAAGATTGCTGGAAAACCAAGGTCGATTGGGACGAATCGGTACCCAACGTATTACATTCCTCCTGGACAAAGTTCGCGGAACAATTAACACTAGTTGATAACTTAACGATCGAAAGGCGGCTGACTGCCGATAATTATAGCGAATCACAGATTCACGGATTTTGCGATGCGAGTCAAGTAGGATACGGTGGTAGTTTATACGTGAGATCGCGAGATCGAGTCGGTAATATACACGTACGATTGTTATGCGCTAAGAGCCGCGTGGCTCCGCTCAAGGACACGACCATACCGCGATTAGAATTATGTGGAGCGTTGACACTTGCTCGATTATATAGAGAAGTTCGGACATCGTGCGGATTGAAACCGAATAAGATAATTTTCTGGTCCGATTCTATGATTGTATTGGGGTGGCTAAAGAGATCATCTAATACATTGAAACTATACGCGGCGAATCGCGTACGCGAAATCCAAGACATTTGTGTAGGAATCACGTGGCGGCACGTACGAACGGAAAACAATCCCGCGGACGCATTATCTCGCGGTCAACTTCCTCGCGAATTTATAAAAAATGATTCGTGGTTTCACGGTCCTTCATGGCTCAGACGACCGGAGTCCGAATGGCCAACTCAGGTTGAAATAAAGATAGATGAATTGCCTGAAATTAAAAAACTCTCGGTATTCATGACGCGTATCGAACCGGGAAGCATATTTCAACGATTTTCCAGTTACACGCGACTATTAAAAACTATAGCACGATGCAGAAGATGGATCAAAACAAACTTATACCGGGGAGAAATCTCGACCGCGGAAATAATCGACACAGAACTACAGATATTAAGACTCGTCCAAGACGAACAATTTCGAGACGAAAAGAAAAAATTGATCGATACAGGGGAAATTAAGACTACGAGACTCGCCGCGCTAAATCCAATCATTGACGAAACAGGTTTGATTCGTGTAGGAGGTAGACTGAGAAACGCGAATTTACCGTTCCAGGAGAAATGTCCAATACTATTACCATCTCGAAACCATGTGACCGATCTTCTCATTCGAAAGTTCCATGAACAGAATTTCCACGCCGGCATACAAACTACCCTCTATGCTGTGCGACAACGATTTTGGACTCTAGATGGCAAGAATCAAGTGCGAAAAATCATACGTAATTGCGTACGCTGCATTCGATTCCGCGCGTCAGGTATTCAGTATAAAATGGGTGATCTACCGAAAGCTCGCGTCCAAGAAAACATCGCGTTCTCACATATTGGAGTAGATTTCTTCGGTCCCCTCTACGCGAAAGAGAAGAAATATCGTAATCAAGGTCGCGTTAAGATATACGGGTGCATCTTTGTCTGCATGTGCATAAAGGCCGTGCATATCGAATTAGTTAGTGATTTGTCAACAGACGCATTTCTCGCTGCCTTCCGGCGTTTTACGGGACGAAGAGCCATTCCGGCCCACGTGTATTCGGATAACGGTACTAACTTTGTTGGGGCGAACAATCAATTAAAGGATTTATATGCCTTAATCAATTCCGACGAATATAAGACGAAGATCCACAATTTCGCGACCGACCAAAGAATATCGTGGCATTTCAACCCCCCACTCTCACCCCACTTCGGAGGTCTATGGGAAGCTGCCGTCAAATCGTTCAAACATCATTTCAAACGAGTTGTAGGAGAAACTTTATTCACGTACGAAGAGTTGAATACCTTCGCTGTAGAGATTGAAGCCATCTTGAACTCGCGACCGTTGTGTCCCATCTCATCAGATCCAAACGATACGACAGCACTAACACCTGCTCATTTTTTAGTTGGAAAACCACTTAATAAGTTACCGGAGGAAAATTATGAGAATGTTCCATCCAATCGGCTATCCTCATGGAAACACATCACGAAGGTGCGGCAGGATTTCTGGCGACGATGGCACATTGAATATTTGCGCGAGCTGCAGAAACGTCAGAAATGGACAAATTCACAGTATAAGCACGAGGAGGGTATGATTGTCATTCTCATCGACAAGAATCAACCCTGCATGAGATGGCAACTGGGACGGATCACCGACGTGCACCCTGGAGAGGACGAGGTAGTTCAGGTCGTAACCGTGAAAACGATACACGGAACCATCAAGCGTAATGCCACCACTGTGTGCCCTTTATTAAACAATAGTTAAATTACTTCGTAGGTAAACGTCAGACGTAATGTTCACGCATGATTTAAAGACACGATATTTGTATAAATGTGTAAGACGCAAAGTCGACTGGCCAGCGACGTTTTGATTGTATCAAGCGATTCTACGACTAAACACTGTAACTTAAAATGGGTTAACCCGCCATAATCACATCGGGCGAGAATATTGTTGATCGGGACCCTCTCAACGGGGGGAGTATGTACGATCGGAATCGATCGTGAGCGAGAAAGTAGCATTTTGTAAAACGCGCCCTTAGTCCGACATTAGCGATCATATCCCCACCACTCGGCGCCGAGCGTGTGCACGCCCTGCTAGGCCCATTATCGAGGACATTCGGTCTAGTCTTTCGCCAGACGCTTAAGAGAATACTTCATTTTTCCAACAAACATTAGTAGACGATTCAACATCCCAGGGGTAGTGCGATCACATCCCAGGGTCGACGATAGAAAGGTGACGGACCGCAGAGGCGGTAATTAACGATAAAGGTGACGGACCGCAGAGGCGGTAATTAACGATAAAGAAACGGAGAGGCGATACGAAACGGTAAGAAAGTTCTTTATTGGTACCAATCATCTGAACGGATAAACGAGAGGAGCGGCACCACGTGCTTTGCCCGTAGGTGACCGCTGGTAGAGAGAGGAGAAGTTAACCACGGGTTTATCCGTGGTTGATCATCATTTTAACGTAATATAATATTCAGACAGGGTTTTTATGCCGTAAGGCTTTTCCCTGATGAGCCAATAAAGCATTAGCATTTTCATTGGCTCAACCACGTGTTTTATTTTGTTTTAATTACCCTTTCACCTTCCTTACAATTAGCTGAATCCAATCGCCGGAGGACTCCACGTAGGAGGAATTTTTGGCAAATACACTATGTGCGAAATTGCTGCTCAAGGAGGACTGGACAAGACAAGTACAATACAGTACATTGTGAATGGTATAGAAGATGAGCCATCTAATAAAATGATCTTATATGGGGCAACGACGATTAGTGAGCTGAAACAGAAGTTTACGTTCTATGAGGCAATGAAAGAAGAGCTGCGAAAAAAATCAAAGACGCCGAAGGTGCATAAACGCAAGGAAACGGGGGAACTGCCACGTGGATCATCTACGAGGACCGGCGGTGGAAGCTGTTACAACTGTGAAGGGTCGGGTCATCGGAGACGAGAGTGTCCATTTAGGACCAAGGGTTGGGTTATGATTTGCTTATCGGTAATGATATTTTGAGAAAGGTAAACGTAATAATTGACGCGAGTAAGGTCTCCATCTGCGATACGAAGGAAAGTCCGGTGATGAACGGTGAGGTACACGAGATTTTTAAAATGGATGTGATTAGCGGGTGTAACGAAATAGATCTATCTCATATTACAAACGCGAAGCATAAGGGAAAAATAGAGGCTTTAATAGCAAATTATCGACCAGAAAAAGTCCGCGAAACAGGTCTGGAAATGAACATTATTTTAAAAGACGAAGAACCGGTGTACGCGCGTCCGAGAAGGTTATCGCCAAAAGAAAAGGACGAAGTAGATGCTGAAATAAATAAATGGTTGGCAGACGGTATAATACAACCATCGTTTTCCGATTATGCTAGTCCGGTGGTATTGGTCAGAAAGAAGGACGGGTCGGGAAGATTGTGCGTCGATTATAACTCCGATTAACTCCGCCTGCATGATCGATGGAGCATCGAAATCAGCGATCATGTTGCAGGTCCTAAGCCCGGGAAAAGGAGGAAGGTTGTTGGGTCAGGCTAGCTCCCTACCCAACGTAAAAAAGGAAATCTGCTCAAAAGGACAAAACTTTGCCTCGGAAAAGGACGGATTTAACAATGACGACCCATGCAAGTAAGAGGAATAAAGAATGGAAAAAAAAACATATATTGCGCTTGGCTACCTGGAATATAAAATCATTGAACAACAAAGACCAGGAGACCCTGAAGGAACTAAAGGACAACAATATTGATATTTGCGCCTTACAAGAAACAAAAAGAAAGGCAAAGGGCAAATACAATATGACGACTACCTGGTGATATATAGTGGAGTCGAAAAACAAACCAGGGCAAAAGAAGGGGTAGCCATCGCAGTGTCTAAGAAGTATCAAAATAACATACAAGAATGCATATATATATCTTCACGAATCTTGTTAATAAAAATGGAGGCGGAAAGCCGAAAATTAAATGTAATGTCAATCTATGCACCCGAGGATAATAAACCAAAAGAAGATTATCGAAAATTAAACGATAAAATTATAAAGGATCGGTATCCGTTACCGCTGATTGAGGATCAGTTGGACGCTTTGCAGGGTGCACGCGTGTTTACCACGATTGATTTGAAGAATGGGTTTTTTCACGTTTCGGTAAATGAGAGTAGTCGAAAATACACGGCATTCGTGGTGCCGAATGGTCACTATGAATTTTTAAGGGTCCCGTTTGGGTTGTGTAACTCACCTTCTGTTTTTCAAAAGTTTATTAACCTAGTATTTAAAGAGATGATAGCTGCAAAAAAAGTATTAACCTATCTAGATGACATAATTATACCTTCCGACGGTGTTGAAGACGGGATAGATAGTCTGGCGCTGGTATTAAAGACGGCGAGCGAATTCGGGCTCGTAATCAACTGGAAAAAATGTGAGTTCTTACGGAAGCGCGTGGAGTATTTGGGACATATTATCGAGGACGGTCGGGTACAGCCTTCAATCGTTAAGACGGCGGCGGTTGCGAGATTTCCTAGGCCGACTAATCGCAGGGGCGTACAAAGTTTTCTCGGACTGACGGGGTATTTTCGTAAGTTTGTGCCACAGTATTCGGTTATTGCGAGACCGTTGTCTAATCTACTGAGAAAAGAAATGGAATTTAAGTTCGGCCGTGAGGAGGAAGAATCCTTCAAGAAACTTAAAGAGATATTGTGTAGTAAACCGGTACTGCGACTATACAGGGTGAACGCCGAAACAGAGCTTCATACGGATGCGTCTGGTAAGGGATACGGGGCGATCTTGATGCAGCGTGACAATACCGATGATATGTTTCACCCGATATATTACGCGAGCGGAAAGACTACTCCGGCCGAAGAAAAATATCCTAGTTATGAGTTGGAGGTACTTGCGATTATTAAGTCATTGCGAAAATTTAGAGTGTATCTGTTAGGAATAGATTTTAAGATAGTTACAGATTGTCGTGCATTCACACTCACCATGCGAAAAAGGGATTTGTGCGTGCGTGTAGCGAGATGGGCTTTGCTCCTCGAGGAATTCCGATATACGATCGAACATCGGACAAGTAAGCAAATGGTGCACGCTGACGCGCTGAGTCGTAATCCTTTGCCGACGGTTATGTTCATTCGCGAGGACGGAGGCGGGCTCATAGCCAAATTAAGGCGGGCGCAGCATGAAGATGAAAGTCTACGTAGAATAATGTGTAGTGTTAAGGAAAATAGATTAAGCGATTATATTATCAAGAACGAAATTTTGTATAAGAATGTGAATGGTGACGTGTTAGTGGTAGTCCCGAGGGCATTACAGGCGCAAATCGTTCGCCGAGCACATGAACAGGGACATTTTGCGGTAGATAAAACTGTAATGCTAGTGAAGAGGGATTACTGGTTCGAGGGAATGGGCAATGTTGCGGAGAGGGTAGTGCGAAACTGCGTCAAGTGTATTCTAGCTGAGAAAAAGAATGGAAAATTGGAAGGATGGCTGCATCCTATTGACAAGGGAGAGGTTCCCCTCCACACTTTTCATATTGACCACCTAGGACCTATCCCCTCCACTAGGAAGAGTTACAAGTATATCTTTGTGGTGGTGGATGGATTCTCGAAGTTCGTATGGCTGTATGCGACTAAGTCTACGGACACGGCTGAGGTGTTGCGACATCTGCAGAAGCAGGCACATGTGTTTGGAAATCCGCGGAGAATCATCTCCGACAGGGGGACTGCTTTCACCTCGAATGATTTCGCGAAGTATTGCGAGGAGGAGGGTATCGAACACATTAGAATTGCTACCGGAATGCCGAGGGGTAACGGGCAGGTAGAAAGGGTTAATCGTACTCTCATACCGTTATTGACAAAGATGGCCTCGCCGAAACCTGAGGACTGGTATCGCTATCTCGAACTGGCGCAGCGATATTTAAATGCCACACCGAATAAGAGCATCAAGACGACACCCTTCAAGTTGTTGTTCGGTACAAACATGAGGATCAGGGAGGATCCGGCCATTCGCGAGATGATAGAGGACGAGTGGAGACAGATGTTTGAGGCAGACCGGGAGGAGTGTCGGAGGTATGCTAAAGAAGCAATCTTGAAGGCTCAAGCAGAGAACCGGAGGTCATTTAACAGAAAGAGAACTGTCGCAACGCGGTATGGTGTGGGTGATCTGGTTGCGATCCGACGGACACAATTTGGGCCCGGTTAAAAGTTGCATCCGAAGTATTTGGGGCCATACGAAGTGAGTAAAGTACTAAGGAACGATCGTTATCTGGTACAGAAGGTGGGGGAACACGAAGGCCCCTACACGACGTCTACGGCGGCCGATTCAATGAAACCATGGGCTCGAGAAGTCGGAGAGATCTTAAGTGAAGACGAAGAAGGAAAGATGTGAAAATTTTTATTATTTTGGTGGTGGTGGTATGGTTAGTGGCATATCTGAGGACAGATATATTCTGTCAGAACGGCCGAGTGTGGGGTTTTGAATTATCTAAAAGTATAGAGATAAATATGTAATGGTATGAGTGTGAGATAGGAATGAAAGAACGCATCGGGCGAGAATAAAGATAGGGACCGTTGCGTTAGGATATTTGCTTAGGATATTTGTTTAGGTTCAGGGTCACATCATCTGGACTTTGTCGCCTTCGTATAGCTACATCGAGGCCTCTTGAGCGTTCTCGATTTTAAGGTGAAGAAAAGGCCGTTATTCATGATGGTGAATCATCGGGAAATTTCTAGAAGAAGAACGAGAGACGATGGAGGGGATGTAGGGTATAAGTAGGCGACGGAAAGGACTGGTGGTGCGTTCTGTGGTAGTTTTTGATTGAGACGACGAGGGAAAAGTGTAACGTGAGGTACGGAAGACAACGGGGAACGGCGAAGGATTACGATAGGCGACGACGAGTCGGATTCGGGTGTTCCTTGTGGTTGTTTGCGGACGTAGGGGGTTACACTTATTGTTAGCATTAGATCATTAGATTATAGATACTTACCATTCTATCTCTTAAAAACATTATACCTTGTTAAGTATTTATTAATAAATACTACCTTATTATTATCATTAAATATATATCACCATTATACATAAATCTTATATATATTTAATTTTTGGTCTTCCGCTTTCATTTTTACCACCAATATTCGTGAAGATATGTAGTTACACTCTTGTATGTTGTTTTTATATTTCTTGGATACTGCGATGGCTACCCCTTCTTTTGCCCTGATTTGTTTTTCTACACCACTATAGATCACTAAGTAGTCGTCGTACTGTATTTGTCCTTTGCCTTTCTTTTTGGTTTCTTCTAAGGCGCATATATCGATGTTATTATCTTTCAGTTCTTTCAGGGTTTCTTGATCTTTATTATTAAATGATTTGATGTCCAGGTAGCCAGACGCATTATATGTTCTTTTTTCCATTTCGTTGTCCTTTTCCTTGCATGTGTCGTCATCTGTATATCAGTCCTATTCCGAGGCAGAGTTCCCAATATGAGGGGAATATATCAAGGAGTACAAACAAATATACTAGGCGTATAAATCCTGAAGCATTTTACGTAGTCACAACTTGAATTTGTTAATGGGAGATGATATAGAAATCATCAACCCAAGCACTACATTTTTTGGTCTTACAAAAAATTTACGTGAAATTTGCAGCATCGACATCGCGTTGGAATGTTTTAAAAAATAACACATTAAAAAAATTACACCCAAACCATAATCAGAAACAACGTGAGAATGTCCTTTTGATTGTGTAAAGGCTATTCAAGGGCACGACAGAATCCCGTGGTTAGTATAGGGGGGTTAAACGAACGTGGCGGAATTCGTCGTGACCCTTGGGCTTTGTAGATTCGTCTTAAACCTAACTGAGAGTAGGGACCTTATAAGTTGGAGACTAACATCGGGCTACTGGACAAACTACAGCGAGCCGTCGCGGTAAGGGCGGTCACTGAACTTTGGAAGAAAAGAACTTACATCCAAGATATGATAGCATTCCCACTAGGCGGTTGGAAAGACGAGTGGGCGGGACTGGTGAACAGGGACGAGATGACTCAAGGTTTACATGTAGTGGACGTTGCTCACTACCTGGTGGGCGATGTCGTCCAGTTCAGTTGGTTGATCAACGGGGTGTTTGGAGCGGCAGGGACTACTACCACGGACGTAAGATTAACTTCCGCGCAAAATCGGCACACGCTTAATGTCCAGTATGCGCCCAACCTTCCACATATTCGGAAAGAAATCGCGGATGATGCTCTTGCATCACTGGGAGCAGTAAAAAAGGATGCCCAGAGAAAAGGCTTGGAGTTTCGCAAACAAAATAAGATTGTACAAGCAAAGAACAAGAAGATTGGGAATAAGCATACTCTAGAAAAAATTGGCGAATAAAATGCAAGTTGTACAATCAAAAACAGGGCGAATGACACGTCAAGCGGGCAATATTGTAATACAATTCAGAAGAACGAGAAGTGCACAAAAAAGTATGTTTCGCGAGGGAGTCTGTGTGTTGTGTCCTATGTGTGTGTGTGTGCGCTCAACGTGAAAAAAAGAAAATCATTTTGTAACGAAAGAGAGAGACCAACCACCACTAACAGAGATATTTCGTATAAAAACAAAGACAACAAAAAAAAAGAGAAAAGAATAATCTTATCCGATATCGAAGATTATTGCCAGTTGTAATATAGACAGAGAAATCAAAGATTTTATTTTTTTTTTCAACAAGAACCAGACGTCGTCGTCACCGTGGTGGTGGTGTGTGTGTATGCTATGTGTACTGTTATTATTTATTAGCAGAGGTGGGATTTAACACGTATATCATAAAGAAGAAAAACTACCATACATTTCCAGAGCAGCTAACAGCGGCACAAGCAGTACTAGCAGCATTTAGCAATAGCAAAGATTTCGAAATAATTCTTAACGCAGCCAACAAAATTCTTCAAATCACATAATCGCAAGCAAGATTGCAATATCTTTCACCGGTGCGTAGAAAACATCTTTCATCTTTCTCATCATCATCATCATTGTCGTCGTCATCATCATTACTTCAATATGGATTCTAACAACACGTGGTTCGAGTCCTAGCCTAGTCTAACCACTTATAGCAAGCCTAGCAAACCTAGCTGGCTTATAATCAACGTCCTCCTCCACCACCCCTTCCACGATACACTTCACCGAACTCTCCTACTTCTCCATCACCCTTCTCCTAATAACGGCCACTATCGGCCATTGTCTACCTACTCCTGATCTCGAAAGCACGTACTTGGTTTGTCTCATTTTTCATAGTATTTTTTCTACTGTGCGCACTCAAGTTTCATTAAAATTCTTATCTGAATTCTACAGTCTCCCCCTTATTTAGCGATTAAAGCAAGGTGCTTCAATCGGCATAAAGCTCTTTTTATTTGTGTATTTATTTTAGACCTTTTTAGTGAATTCCCTTTTTTCCCAGCGGACCATCTGCAGAGGAATTTTTCAAAATTTGATCCTACAAGCCGGGATACACTACAAAGTTAGAATTAGTGACCGTGTAAGTGCGTGATTGGTGCGGGCGTCTCATTTGAAATCTCACGCGACTCTTTATTTAAGGAGGGGGGGAGGGTATTTAGTATTTTTTTGAATCTTTTTTAAGGTGAAATACCATATTTCAGCAATATTCCGTGAAAGTTTCAAGTCGATCCGAGGGAAATTGACGGAGATACAAATTTTTTAGTATGAACGCGTCAAATGCAATTTTCAGCGCCATTCAAGGCAGGATTATTCTTCAGCCGTTTCCTTGTTTCTGTCTGTACAAAAACCCGATTGTGGTAACAATATTTACAACTACTACTATCAAAAATACTTTATATAAAAATATTAAGGCGAGACAAGTGCCAATTCAAAATAAATCTAATGGCAATATTAATAAACAGAATTAATAGCCATAGATAAACAATAAAATTAGATTCAAAAATTATCGAGTGTTAATGGTATCCTCAGTTCTATAAAAGGTGCCTTTCCTTTACTACAATAAGGATGGTTACAGTAAATCTACTAGTCCTGATTTAGTCTCGAGTTGTTCAAATTCGAATCAAAA
>NW_025113005.1:0-64409 GCF_010416935.1 Polistes fuscatus | reverse complement strand
GCATAAAACCCTGGTTGAAATACAGTTGATGATGATGTGTCGCTGGCTTGCCTATCTGCAGCTATCGCGAGGATGTTACTTCCCAAGGCAGAATAGAATTCTGACCACGTGGCCGTGCTTCTCTGTTCCTTTGTTCCACTGATGGAATAGTAGCGCAGGAGTTGGTCTTCTTCTCTTGTTCCTGGCGTTGTTCCACTGATGTAATAGTAGCGCAGGAGTGTAGTCTCTTCGAAGTGAATCGCTCGCAGTCTCGTGGTAGAATCATGTAAAGCGTGAAAGCACGGGCTTTTATAGAAAAAGACGATGCAACGCGCGGACCAATTACCGAAAGGCTAGAAACGTAGCTGTCGATGCATAGATGGGACTAATAGAAATGGTGGGAGAGAATGCGTGCTAAATGAAAGAAAGCGCCCTGCAAGGAGCTCGCTGCGCTCCTTTGTTACACCGTAACTAAGATGGTTTCTTTGGCGCTATATCTCGACAACGCGTCGATACGTTTCGAAACGTCCAGATGATTCTCACTCACTCGCTTGCGTAGGATTACGCAAATATATTTTTCATTTTATATATTTTTCCATAACGTGTTTTGCATCTTTATGATTAATAACATATGCAAAAGTATATTTTCCATGCATAGCATGGTAATTTACATCGGAGCTCATTTAAACACCTTACAACACGATTGTATAGACATTGAAAATCGTAGGTTTAAAATTAAATTATTTCAATAGGAATATTTATGAATTGCATACGTAACGCGTCCCGCTATTCAAATAGGTAGAAGAAAAATTATATTGTTCGTTTCTTTTAGTTTAAATTTTCTCGTTTTTAATATCTTTATTTCTCTTTATTAAAATTCCGGGAAAAATACTAGGGCCGATAAAGGTGTCAGAACGTTGTTGAACTACATTCTATACAGGTCCGCGTGTAAATTAATTTTTAACAAACAAATGGTAACAATTAACGATATTAAATATAGAATAAGTTCATAATTTATTGCAACGCTAACTATAATTTAAGTACCAAAAATGATTATAAAAGTATCGTTGAACATATGTTTATCGTGAGCATTGTATAATACATTAACATATTGTTTATTATACTATATATGCAATATACACGTATTTTGCATACTTTTGCTCAAATGTGCATATGTTAATGTGCATTAATATAATACGTTTCTTGCACATTATCGTGCATAAACATCCACCAGTTTATTAATTATTATGTTATACGCAAATATCGTATAAGCTTTAAAAGACGTTACGAATATATTTTTTACACAAATTTTGTGTATCGTAAAGCTGAACTTTTTAAGTTGATTACTCGATATGGAAAACATAACAATCTCGCTTGGGAAAAAAAAAGAAAAAATAAACAAACGAAAATATATATCGAACTACGCTCTGAAAACAATTGATAATTTTAATTAAATAGATAGCTTTCTTTCTTTCAGCGTTTTCCCAAGAGCCGCGTACGATTGATCGAAAATTGATTACTATCGGAAATACCATTGTTTACGTATAATATAATTAGAATACTGGGACGATCAATACCAACCATGATTATGGCTGAAATTAATTTGTCAATACATAATTTTGGAAAAGATAACACTTAGATAAGGATTCAAATCAGCTAAATATCAAAAAATACACATTTTTTATACAAGTATATCTATCTGATACAGGCTCACTTCAGAAATAAATAAGAAATACAAAAACAATAAATATAAGCATGTGCATTATTTGATTTTGTTTCAATAATCAGTGAAAGTTTACCTTTATAGAAGGTGTTCAAAATAATTATCATCAATTTGTAATTCTGTAAAGTGTTCTGTGTCTTGTAGATATTTCTTGTTCTCGTTAATGATGTCACACATTCTGTTAATTAAATTTAATCTTTTCGACGTAATAAGTTCAATTTCAATGTTTAATTATCTTATTAGAAGTACTTTCGTATTATAGCTCAGGTATATATTTATAAAATAAAGCACATCAAAATAATTACGTATATGTATATAGATTGCATTAATAATAACGTATCAGCGAATTTCGCATCATTTGGAGAACATTTATCATCCATCCAAGTATATGAAAGGCAAGAAAAGAATTACAGAGCATTTTAATCGGTTCGCGCTGCTAAAGTTTATGAAAATAAAAAGGAAAATTAAGAAAAGAGGGGCAGTAATTAGATTTAATATAAAGAAAAAAAAATACAAACGAATATTTTTTAATAATTTTAAAATGAAATTTCGATTATATTATTATTTGTAACGGAGTAATATTAGTTTAGGATAGGCTATAGGATAATCTAATCTTAGTTTGTTTTACGATAGAATAAAAACTTATGGAACTGTAGAATTCGTAAGAAAGGGTCCTCTTAAGAAAGGAATATAATATTTATTTCCGATCAAGTAACGTCTGGTGGTCTAGACTGTGGAGATTACGAGAACGCTTTGTACGCACTCCCACTCTGGGGTGTTACGTAGATTTGGAAGAAAGACGGTTGATGACCAATGGGTCGGAAAAGGGACTAGAACCGCCTTGCGTACCCTTTCCCCTCCGACGGCGATAGGACCGATGCATAAGAAAAGAGGGTTAGTCTTACGATTGCGCTTCGAAAAGTATTATGATTGCACTGGAGTTATGTATTATGATTAAGTATTAAGAGCCTTATGATATTATGTCAAGATTTTAAGTGGTCGTATTATGTTGAAGTGTTATGTTTCTTATTGAGTGATTATTAGTTCTTATGTCTTATGTGTTACGTCTTTATGCTTTATGTTTTCTTACGTTTATGATTATGTTATTTTGAAGCCTTATGTTTAAGTGATTTTATGTATGATTAAATATATGTGTACTCTTAACTATTAATCCTGACAAACTGTTATCTAAATAGTAACGCCCTTTAATCCTTGCATCCAGAAGAAGATCTATCATCGTCGTCTCGTTTTTTTTTCCTTTACATATTATATATAAATTTTTTAAATGTGTATTACAATAATTTTATATCTAGTCAAATAAAATTTGAGCATTTATCTCTTGCATTTAAGGATTTATCTTTTTTCTTTAACTGTAGAAAAACATTAATGGAATTTAAGAGTCTGCTTCGCGGAGATAAAGTTTCGAGGAGAGGAAAATCAAGTTTTCCGCGCTAGTATGCTAACAATCATTTTATTTGAAAAATTTTCCACCCCATTTAATTAAAATATTCTATTTTATCTACCGACTATTTCAATCTAATTCTTTAAAATAAAACTTTTTTTTTGTTTTTTTTTCTTTTTCAATTCTAGAATAAATCCAACATTTTTCTGACCAATTAAATAATAAAATTCTTCATTTATGGAAGATGAGATCTTACAAATAATCTAATTAATTTCGATATTATAATGAGTAATAAGCCATACAAATCTTTTTTTAAATAAATAATCAATGATCATTTGAAGACAATGAAAAAAAAGAAACATTTATCTTAAATAATATCTCATAAAATCATTTAAATTAGAACTAAACTAAAAATATTCTGATTTATTTATTATGACAATCCAATAATGATTTGTTAAAAAACGATTAAAAAAAAAAGAAAAGGAAAACAAAAAGAAAAAAGAAAAAGAAATAGAAAATAATGATCTGAATCTTAAATAATATCTTACATAAATATCTAAAAACTATCGCATTATATAATTTCCATTCATTCTCTTACTATCACATATCTCTTTTATCTTCTTGGTTGGACATTCTTTGCTGAGGAGAGAGGCACTCCTTGGTAAAGGAAAGGTGTGGAATAGAAACGGCGCGCGATTTGATGTTGTTGCGAGAGGATGGGATGAAGATCCGTGGGATAGTAAGAGAAGAAGAATAAGAATAAACGGAGAGAGAAGAAAAGAAAGAAAAAGAAAGAGAGAGAGAGAGTGAGAGGGAGAGAGATAGAATGAGAGTTTGAGAAGGAGTGAGAGAGAGAGAGAGAGAAAGAAATAAAAAAGAAAAAGAAAGATATAAAGTGTAGCAGAGCGTGCGTCGTTTGGGAAACGGGGGGTGGGGGATTTCGGTATCTCATAGGGTTGAGATTGGTGGGGATAGTTTAGGGCGGTCTGCGCATGCGCGGCTCGTGACGGAACTGCTTCGCGCGGCGACGCTTAGTCTCGTTCGTTGCAATCCGGTGCAGATATACGTTAATTACCCTGTCAACGCTTCTTAAAGTCCCATCCTCGGGAATCGCGATATTCGTACTCTTGTCGCGGCATTGCCAACGCTCGAATCGATAATTTTAGTGATAGATAACTGTGAGGGTTCTCCCCTTTCCCCCCTCGAAACCTTTTATTATTATTATTATTGTTATTATTCTTTTTTATTTTACAAGAAAGAAAAAAAAAGAAGAAAAAGAAATATAAGAAAAACAAGGGGTAAAGATGAATTGGGGGATAAAGAAAAACACGTGGGGATTGGAAGAGTGTGAGAGTGAAAGAGAGAGAGAGAGAGAGAGGATACATTAAAAGGATATTTTCAATGGGGGATCATTAGTTGAATAATGTAATAAAAATAAAGTGTTGTGTTGTTTAAGGGAAGAATAATTCGAATCGCCGCCGTCTCGGCGGTCGGTTCAGGCGCCTTGCGTGTCCGATCTTCCTCTCCTCTGCTCTACTCTCCTCTCGGTCTGTGAGAGGGTGGTGTCATTCATAGGGAACGATCGTGAGTGAAGAAGAAGAAGAAGAAGAAGAAGAGGGAAAGGGAAAGGGAGGAGGAAGTTTGTCAGTTGGCTCGTGGCATTTCCTCCTAACGGGACACGCGCCATCGTTGATATCATCGTTGATATTATCGTTGATAGTCGTTCATTTGTTATACATTTCCTCTTCTTTGATTTCTTCTCTTACAAGGATTAAAAAACGTTAAGTGGACACACACTACGCGTTGGGTGGATTATTTTTGTGTATCACATCGAATTATATTGTTTTGAATATAACGACAAAATATTTACTACGAGTGGTGTTGCAAACAAAGTGTCTTGTTTAAATTGACACTAGAAAAATTTAAAAAACATAAAAGGAAATAAAAGTAAAAGTGTGCGTCAAGTTCGTCGTCGTCGTCGTCGTTGGTTGTAATTTAAAAATAACGAAAAGGTGTGACTACACAACTGAGATTTGATATACAATTTCGGAATGGCTCGACACCTGTGGCTAAAAGCAGCACTCGTCTTTATCCTCGTAGCAGGTGAGGACTTCTTCACTTAATCTTTTTCTTCTTCTTTTTCCTTTTTTTTACTTTTACTTTCGCGCAAGTCGCGTGTCAGTTTTTCTTTCTCTCGTCGCCACTTCGCCGTTGGTGGTCGCCAAGAACACACGAGGAAGGACGACTACAAGATCATCGTCCCCCCATCGAACACGCTGTTTCTTCATGTTCCCGGCCTTTTTCTTGCCTTCTTCTTCCCATCGGCAACTCGCCAAGATTCCTCTTCCATACGACGCTCTATACACGTTTTTTCCATCTTCTCTTTTTTTCTTTGTTCTTACCCCTTCTTTTCTTCTTTTTTTCTAATTCAGACACCGTTTTTCCATATCCCCCTATGCCCTGTATGTTGAGAAAATTTTCTGACAATGAGGGATACAAAAAGAAAAAAAAAAAGACCCCCGTGACAATAACGCGAGAGAACATTAGTTGTGGCGTTTCTTTTTTTTTTCTCTCTTTCTCACTCTCTCATAAGAATAAAGAGAAGATCCAGCACCATCACCAGCCCTCTTTACTACTTTTCCATTCTTCTAGCCACCACCAACTTGTGTGTGCGGCTAGAATTAGCTAGAATGAATTTCACTCGGGGCTTTTATGTGTATACGTTGCCGAGAAAACGAGGCGTGATTCGAGTGTGGGTGGAAGATGGGCTGTTGATGAGACAGGAAAAGTATCATACTCTCTCTAACTATAGTCGACTTTTTCGTTAGACCTATATCACGGTCACAGATTTCTCTCTATGAAACTACGAAAATCTTTAAGATTTTTCTTCGAGATGTGTAATAAACACACGAGTGTTTGTATAAATCCTTTGTGTTTTTTTTTTCTATTTTCTCTCTCTTTCTCTTTCTTTTTATTTTTTCTCGTTTCACTCTTGCTCTTTTTTTTTATTTTCTCGCCTTTGCCTTTGCTTTCATTTTCAAAAGTAGCATGAGATAGTGCAGTAGTAGCCTAATTATCATCGCCTAGGAAAAGAAACTCCCCGAAGGAAAAAGTATTTCTTTGTTTCCCTCGTGTTTTTTTTTCTCTCCCACGCTCCGACGCCTTTTTCGTTACGTTGTTTTATTTTTTCTTGTTTTTTTTTTTTTTTGTTATTTTTCATTTTTCCGTTACGTTGCAGTAGTGTGCATTACGCTGCACCAATGCATTTGTGTGCACGTATACGTTATAATACCTAGGAACCTTCTTATGTCTTTCTTTCTTTCTTTCTTTGTTTCATTTGGTTCCCTTCGTTCTTTAGTTTTCCAACATGTACGAGTCGTAGTTACTTGGAAAACAAAGTATTCAACAAAAAGTGGTGATCCTCGGAGAAAATTGCGTCGCAACGCGACGTTTCTACCCACGACGACGACATTGTTTTTTAAACGAGAAAACGAGAACGCGTTTGTTTTCGACCGAGTAAAAACTGTGTAATTGTGTATGCGTGTACATAATATATATGTGTGTGTGTATGTGTATACGTATAGCAAGTTTTTAAGTATGTGATCCATTTCATGACACCGGACAACTCTTTGCAAATATAATTCTACTAACTTTTGACATTCTTTAAAGAAATAATTCTAATAGTAATGATAAATAACGTAATAGTGTTTTCTTTATGATTAAAATGATTAACTTATCGATTACTATGTTCTTAGTAATTACAATGTGTCGATAAAAATTTGATTTGATAGCGAAACAAACTGAGGTTTGTTTCAAAAGAACATTTTTAACGGAAGTATTTTCATTGTGTACGGTTGGTTTATGTGTGTGTGATCATTTCCGTGATTTAAGCGATACTTGAATATTTGTGAAAAGATAAGAATAACAAAATATCGGAAAAACAAAATATCGCTAACATCATCTGTTTTGCAGTATTGAGAAATTATTTTTTTTTTTATTAGAAAAGTGGGGGAAAAAGTGATTGAGAATGGCTGTTGCGTCGGTACGCAACTACATAAGAAGTCGGCATAGCATAGATTTCGATATCATGAAAATCACGAACAACGTATAAAGGCTCATATTTAAAAACTATAGATATATCGAACAAAGGGCTATCTGAGGTATCGGTGCAACGGTCCTTTCGTGCTTCAGACCAATTGGGTCAGTGTTTACTAACTAAGTAAACACTCGGCGCCGTCGTATCGGGTGAATTTTTTATTTCAATGCGTTCCTACTGATGCGTCATCTCAACGTCTACGGCCGTTATACATTTTATTCGTGCGAGACTATAACATAAAGATTGTCTTTTTTTCTATTGGCTAATGGGCGCAGAAGGGATGACGAGCATTCCCTAAATATAAGAGGCCGTGCCGCCCCGCATCTCATTATAAGAATATACATCCTAACGAATTATTCAATATATCGTAACCGAACGATACAGAAGATCACGACAGAACGAAAGAACTTAACTCAACGAAACCGAAGCCAGCGCATCGTAGGATTCCGACAACAGCGAAATACAACGCAGCAACAATCGAGAACACGAACATCACAGCATCTTCACGATAAATAAAAAGCGTATTACCGATCAAGGGCACCGGTAGCTCAACAGCATTTTGATTATTCGTTCTTTCAATCTCTTATTCGTTGTGTGTTTATTTCGATTTATTTTATCGGTTTTAATCGGATATAAATACAGCTGTATAAGAACACGGTTTTATATTAATTGGAAGTACATATATATATATAAGTTATATTGTATAATGTAATATAATATTGTAATACTAATATAAATTATAGTATATTTTACATTATACAATTTTTAAGAATTACAAAATAATTTAATTCGAGAGAAGAAGATCGAATTTAAAATTCTTTTTGTTTTTTTTTAATATTAAATCTTCCATTAAAAAGATGAAATTTATTTTTAAAAATTCCAAGATGGAGGATATATAAAAACATATTTTAGAATTATATTACACACAAAAGATCGTTTCTTTTTCTTTTTTTTTCTCATGAAACTATACAAACTCTCTATTGATTGTAAGGAATTTTAAATAACAAAGGAAGCAAAGCTTCCTTTCTGTAAAGTTGAAAATTTCATCTTTTTTTTCTTTTTTTTTACATTCACGTTGCTTTTTCTGTATATATGTTTTAAGAAGAAGAAAAAAAAAAGAAAGAAAGGGAGAGATAAGGGAGATAAAGATAATATACTTTGAACGTGCGTATATTTTGGTTGTTCATGAATCACTAGGTATTTGAAAAAAGAATAGAAAAGAAAAGAAAAAAAAAGGAATAACAGAAAAAAAATGTGGGTCCCTAACAATCAGTCAAGCCTGTGATCATCAATCATCGCACCCCTAACTTGGCTTCTCTGATGTACGTATCTCATACGTCCTAATATGTCGGTTGTTGACGAACGTCAACTATATTATCGAGTGAAAAAAGAAAAGTAAAAAAATAAAAGGAGAAGAAAAAAAAATGTTGCTGGAAAATGTGGCAGGAAAGTTTGAAGTAGAAGAAGAAGAAGAAGAAGAAGGAAGAAAAAAGAAAAATAAAGGAGAGGAAGAGGAAAGGTATAAGAAGAGACACAGCAAATTTCCGTAATATTCTTCGAGGAAATTCGATCGTTCGAGGAAGAACGTGCCTTTTAGCTCTTTCACGTATGCCTTTCTTCTATTTTCTGTAGAAACGTGGGAATATTTCGATAGCTCAGTGACGCATGCGCGTATAATACCAGCCAACCTTTTTTCTATATTCTTGATTCAAGATTCATCCAAAAATACGATATCTATATCATTATTTTTATCTGTTTTTTTACGTGTATATATATATGTGGGATTTGAGTATTTTATTTTAAATAAATAAAAATTCCTATACGTGTGTTGCCGATACTGGATTAAACGGTTATTTATTAATTAATTATAATTATATATTAAAGTTCGTTCGTTTTTACCAATATTGATATTACATTTTTTATTCTATTATATATATAGTACTATACAGTTATAATACATATATTACTTTATTATTATAGTAATATATTTACTATACGTTATTTTTTACTTTATTATATAATACAGTACTGTATATTTACATATATTACTTTTATATATATATAAAAAAATAAACAACAAGAAAATATCTGTTATCCAGTAATTTTTCAAATTTTAAACAAAGAAAGGAAGAATAACGACAAAAGAAAAAGAAAGAAAGAAAGAAAGAAATTAGGAACAGGAACGATCCAGTAATCGATCAATAAAATCTGCGGTACACTGTGAACAGTATCGTAATACAAGAGAGAAATGGATGAATGAAGGGTTCGGACAGAGAGGGGCGGGGGAAGAGAAAGAGAGAGTGAGAGAAGAAGGAGAGTAGATTTACCACATTCGTGTAAACACCATACATACATAATTGATTGTGAACAAATCGACAAATGGAAAGCCTGGTGCGCATTCGTATTTCCAGGCAAAGATGAATTTCGAAAGCGATTCACTTCGGAAACGAAATTCGTTCAGCGATCTGGTCAGCATGACTGCTGCTGCTGCTGCTGCTGCTGCTAGTGGGCATTGCAACCACCCTCACAGAATTTCTCACGGCCGCAAAAATTTCCTCTATCCTAACCGCGTAAAATCGAGCAACGAACGAACGAACGAACGAACGAACGGTGAACATTGTTGCAATCTCTGCTAAATTATTTTGAGGGAGACCTCGGCCGAATGCGGACAAACGTTAAATTCCATCCTTCTTCTCTCCCCCCTCCCACCCACCCTCTTGGTACACGTTGAAAAGCAAATACTTTTGAAATTAAGAGAAAGTCCCGTGTAATCTGTGTTTGCTATCTCTGTCTCTTTCTCTCTATTTCTCGTAATTCCTATTTTAAACAATCTAACAATTCAATGTCAACACATCTAATTAAATATAAAAGAATCTTTTTCGATGCGATAATAAAATCGTTAATTATGAAAGTTGAAAACTAATGAAAGAATATTTCGAAGCATAATGTCTGATATTATACGAAATTTTTGAATAATAATCATTTTATACGTTTTATCTCATACACATACACACATAAGAGTAACGATCTTTTTCTTTTAATTATTTTTCGTATACCTTCATAAATCTTTATTATCTAGAATTATATAATTAATATATAGTTAATTGTATTAATAAATGATTTAATATTCTATTAAACTATACACATTTTTCTAGAAATTTAATTTAATATCATATTAAAAGAAAAAGTCACGTGTAATCTGTGGTTTGCTATCTCTGTCTCTTTCTCTCTATTTCTCGTAATTCCTATTTTAAACAATCTAACAATTCAATGTCAACATATCTAATTAAATGTAAAAGAATCTTTCTCGATGCGATAATAAAATCGTTAATTATGAAAGTTGAAGACTAATGAAAGAATATTCGACATTATACGAAATTTTTAAATAATAATCATTTTATTCGTTTCATCTCATACACACACACACACACACAATGAGTAAAGATCTTTTTCTTTTAATTATTTTTCGTATATCTTCATAAATATCTATTCTCTAGAATATATAATTATTATATAGTTAATTATATTAATAAATGATTTAATATTCTATTAAACTATACACATTTTTCTAGAAATTCAATTTAATATCGTATTATTGTTATTTAAATAACGTACATTAAATATTACACCTGATAATAAATTTCTATTTCTATTTGTTAATAAAAACATTATAATATGGCTGGATAAAAATTATTTAACAAATACATTTGGCCCTCGATTTACATAGCGTTCGATTATCACCATTTCGGTTTAACATGGTTGAAGAAATTTGAACAAAAAATTCCATTTACGTATTTACTTGCATTTTAATTTTACTCGGGACAAACAAATGCAAAAATGATATGACATTATTTTGTTTATCCCATACCAACCACCACCACCACCAAATGGGTTATTTTTGTGAATTTTTTACTGTGTATATATCTTGTTGAATTAATGAATTTTTATTTAAAAATGTGTAGTTATTTTTACTAAAAATAAATAATACTCTTTTATATAACAATACTGTTTCACATGTACATTTATTTTCAACGTGAAATATGATTTTGAGTTGCACGATTTTAATCTACATATTATTTTCGGGAAATCGATCTTTTTTATTATTAGCAAAATTATACTGCGACAAAATAAACATTATTTAGCGCAAACATTAGGTAAATATATTTCAATATTATAATTTATATAAATAAAATTGTTATTATAGACACCGTACCTAAATATTATAACTAATCACGAATAATATTTTTCTTTTGTAAACAAATAAAAATTATAAAACAGTAGAACAAATATTTTACATATCCGAACATTAAATTTAAAAAAAGAGAGAAAAAGAGACTGAAACTTAGAGATTGATGTTGCGTGTAGATTGTATTGTATGCGTTTGTTTATTTGAGATATCACATGTATCGGTTCAGCTGCAAGTAACGATGGAATTTATCATGCGGCTTATAACCGAACCTATGTCGCTGAAGCAGCCATTTCTTTTATTGTTCGATTGGATATCACAGATATGTGTGTGTATGTGTGTTGGAATAATAAAAGAATGTATCGACGAGTGAATTTAAATGATTAAGAGAACATAATGGAATGATGGTGAAATTATGTATTTAACCCCCCCTCCACACACCGTAAGTCAGACGGTGACCCATACACACGTCTGAAATGAATCAAACACACCTGTATTTGCCAAAATTCCTCCAACACGGAGTCCTCCGGCGATTGGATTAAGCTTATTATAAGGAGGTGAAAAGGTGAATTAGAATAAAATAAAACACGTGGTTGAGCCAATAAGTGCAATGCTTTATTGGCTCGTCAGGGAAAAGGCCTTGCGGCAAAAAACCCTGTTGTTATCAGTACAATGGACGACGATAGATAACGGACATAGTCCGTGATCAACTTCTCGTCACGATTACCCGGATGGGTAATCAAGTTGAAAGAAATAGAAATTATATCTCTCACCGTTAATTATCGCCTCTACTTCTCACTATCGTATTTATAATATCTGTAAGATACATTCGCTTAACAGATAAACTCCTTGTCTTTCTATGCTTCTCTCGCTCCTTGCCTCCGATTAATTTGTCTCCAAGTGTCCTCGTAGGCGTCCAGCGGTGGACTAGACCGAATGTCTTTTTTAATGAGCCCTGCAGGGTGCTCTCACTCGACGGTCGAGTGGTGGGGGTTATCGATGTCGGGTTACTAATATTCTCCATCGATTTAGTGGGCGCATAGTAAATATCGTTTTTTAGTTACAATCGATTTTCGGCTATGATCGATTCCGATCGTACAACATCTGTAAATTGACTCACGCACATTTCTGAACTGACCCACGCACATTTCTGAACTGTTATTTATTACTTTTATTTAAAAAAAAAAACCAATGATATGATAAACAAATGACGGATATAATTGTCATAATTATTTTGCATAAAATCCAACAGGGTATAAATAAATAAATCGTACTTTCATTTCATTTCTCTTACCGACAAAATTAATCCATAAATTCAAATTATTGACGTATTACAAATGAAATTTACGTCGTTGTAATAATCAAAAGGAGATGATCGTTTAAATTCGATGTATCATATGTAAAGGAAAAAAAGAAGATCGAGAAAGATGATGAAGATGATCGTTCTTCTAGATGCAAGGATTAAAGGGCGTTACTATTTAGATAACAGTTTGTCAGGATTAATAGTTAAGAGTACACATATATTTAATCATACATAAAATCACTTAAACATAAGGCTTCAAAATAACATAATCATAAACGTAAGAAAACATAAAGCATAAAAGACGTAACACATAAGACATAAGAACTAATAATCACTCAATAAGAACACATAACACTTCAACATAATACGACCACTTAAAATCTCGACATAATACCATAAGGCTTCTTAATACTTAATCATAATACATAACTCCAGTGCAATCATAATACTTTTCGAAGCACAATCGTAAGACTAACCCTCTTTCTTATGCATCGGTCCTATCGCCGACGGAGGGGAAAGGGTACGCAAGGCGGTCCTAGTCCCTTTTCCGACCCATTATTGGTCATCAACCGTCTTTCTTCCAAATCTACGTAACACCCCAGAGTGGGAGTGCGTACAAAGCGTTCTCGTCATCTCCACAGTCTAGACCACCAGACGTTACTTGATCGGAAATAAATATTATATTCCTTTCTTAAGAGGACCCTTTCTTACGAATTCTACAGTTCCATAAGTTTTCTATTCTATCGTAAAACAAACTAAGATTAGATTATCCTATAGCCTATCCTAAACTAATATTACTCCGTTACACATATAATATCGAATATGTGTATGTGTGTATGTGTCATGATAATTTTTCAGAAATACATTCATTCAATTTCTTTCAAATTGTAAGAGTATTACGAAAAAGTCCGTTGTCCCCGTTGTTACGTGCAAGATTAATCGTAAGTGTTCTAAAATCGATCCTGCGATTGGACGAAGGGAAAAAGAACAAACAAAAAAAGAAAAAAAAAAAAAAAAGAAAAAAGAAAGAAAGAAAGAAAACTAAATAAATGAAAATAGAGATAAGGGTGATTCCGACGTAACGATCGGACTTTGAAGGAACTAAGGAGGCACAGATATTTCGTAGAGAAAAGGAGAAAGGAAAAAGGAGTAGGAAAAAATACCGTCTAGTTTTCTCCCCCTGGCTTCCCCCTGCCCCCTCTCTTGCTCTTTTAGTAGAAAATACTATCGTATATTAGCTGAATTCGATTTAACGGATCGCCTGCCCTTCCGTTTCCGGCCGCGAACAAAATCTCAGAAAATCCTTGGTAGAAAAGGCAGAACGTAAAACGACAGGAAAGAGGTGGTTGTGGTGGGTGGGGGATGGGTATGGTGGAGGTGGAGGAAGAGGGGAACGGAACAGGGGTGGTGGTGGTGGGCTGGGTGAAATCGGTGAGATAAAAAAAGGGTAGCCCTCCGTAAACACGGCTATGTTTCTCCCTATTTTTCGCTTCCCCCTCCCCCTTCCAAAGGTTTCTCTGTCCTCTTTACAAAATCTCTCTCTATCTTTTCATTCTTTCTTTCTCTTCCTTTCTTTCTCTCGTAGTCTTTCTTTCTATTCTTTACACCCTTGCCCTACCTTCTCTCCACCCCCCTCCTCCCTTCTTCTTCTTTACCTTCCCTCTTTCTGGCTGTTCTGAGGGTACTTTTTTCCACGATATAGAAATAGGTCTCGTATAGGGGCGTATGCTTGCTTTTCTACGGGACACGTCGCGTAAGAAGAGAAATCGTTTTTTCGTAACAACGATATCCACCTTCTTCCCCCCTCTCTCTTTCTTTCTCTTCTTTCTCTCTCTCTCTCATTCTGTTTCTTTTCATTCTCTTTCGTTTTTCATGGATTTCAATGTATTTCGCGAGAAAAACGGTCTCGTAGGATTTTCTTCCAGAATAACTTAACGTAAAAAGATACACGATCACGTTTAAAGGGTGGGTGGGAAGGAGGGGGGAGAGTAGAGGGGAGGAGGTATGTGTTCTTCGTTTTTCCAAGAAAACTACACTTGCGAGCAATGTAATTTTTTATCTCTCGTAAAGGGAATGAGACAGAGTGAAAGCGAAAAAGAAAGAGTGAAAGAGAGAGAGAGAGAGAGAGGGGAGAAAGGTAGAGGTAGAAAGTCAGATGGGTATCAAGCCAATATGGGGTTACCATAATATATACTTCATATTTTTCCCTCGACAAATTTTCCCGATATCGTAATCGATAAATATTTATTAAATAAATGAACAGAGAAAAATACTGGAAACATGATATAGAGTAAGAGAGAGAGAAGTGAGAGAGAGAGAAAATTAATTTCGTTGAAATGTATTTATAATAATAATAATAATAATTATTATTATTATTATAATTATTTTATATATATAGCTTTTTATATATAAATATTATATTATATATTAATATTTATTTTATTAATTAATTAAATATATATAATTATTATATTAAAATAATTATTCTTCTTCTTCTTCATTCTTTAGTTTAGGCAAATTGCCTGTTTCGTAACGACGTTTTTCTGCCTATTGCACTGTTAAATTGTCGCACCATCGTTTTCGTGGGCGCCCCGTGCTTCTGCGGCCAACCGGTGACTTATCCCGTGCAATTCTGACAATTCTTCCGTTGTCCATTCTGTTGATATGTTCGTTCCATTCTTTTTTTCTTTTTAGTATCCATTCGTTAATGTTTTCCACTTTGCATGTTCTTCTTTATCTTCACTTCTCTCTCGATCCAGTAGTGTTTTTCCAGCTATTCTGCGAAGAACTCTCATTTCGGTTGTCTCTAGTAACTGTTTCGTTTTCGCCGTGTCTGGTCGAGTTTCTGCGGTATGTGACATAATAGGTCTTACCATTGCCTTGTAAATTCTTGCTTTGGTCTCTATGTCCATGTTTTTGTTTCGCCATATTGTGTCATTCAAACAACCCGCTATTCTGGATGCCTTCATTGTCTGTTCTCTTACCTCTGCTTCAACATCACCATATCCTGAGATTTCTATTCCTAGGTACTTAAATCTCATTTCCTGCTGAATAACCTTCCCTTCAATTTCCAGTTTGCATCTTAACGGTGTCTTTGATGTTGTCATGCATTTAGTTTTCTGGGCCGATATTTTCATGTTGATTGATTTGGCTATGCAGTTAAATCGGTGTAGTAGACGTTGTAGACCATCCTCATTTTCGGCCACTAATACAGCGTCATCAGCATAGCATAGGATGGTTATTTCTTCACTGCCCATTTTATATCCTTTTAGCAGTCTTACGTTTCTTATTATTTCGTCCATAATGATGTTAAAAAGCAGGGGACTTAGGGAATCCCCTTGTCGGATACCACGACCTGCATCAATCGGTTCAGTCAAGGCCCCATTTATCTTTGCTTGGATCTTATTGTTTCTATAGATGTCCTCTATGGTCTTGATAAGATTATTCGGAATTTGCCGGTTATAGAGGAGGTGTATAACATCCTTTAACTGCACTCGATCTAATGCCTTTTCCAAATCAATGAAACACATATATGCTGGTCTGTTGTATTCAATTGATTTTTCTGTTATCTGTCTTATGATGAAAACCGCGTCTGTGCACGATCTGCCTGATCTGAATCCCTGTTGTTCGTCTTCTAGATTCGTTAAGCTGTTAATTTTATTCGTTATAATCTTTGTTGTTAGTTTTAATGAAGTGTTTAAAAGATTTATTCCCCTGTAGTTTGTAGGCAGCTTTTTGTCTCCTTTTTTAAACATAACTATAGTTGTACTAGATCGCCATTCGTCAGGTATTTTGTGTTGGCATAGTATTTTTTGGATTAGGAATGTTAATTGTTGTGTGAGACGTTGGCCACCATATTTTAGTAACTCGTTTTGGATGCCATCTTGCCCTGAGCTCTTCCTATTCTTTAGTCTTCGAATAGCTGTTTCTACATCACTGGACTCAATTTGTATGTCGCTTTTAGTTATTATTTCTGGCGTATTTAGTTCCGTTTGAGGTTCTTCTGATTTATAGAGCTCTGTTAGATAGTTAATCCAATTTTCTTTTGTGATCTGGTTTGTTTCGATCATTTCATTGACCTCCTTTCTTTGATTTCTAATAAATCGCCAGATTTGTTTTTGGAGTTCATAGAAGTCACTCTCCATTCTTTTCGAAAAAATCTCCCAATAATGTTGCTTTGTTTGCCTTTCTAATGTCGCTGTTTGATTCCGGATTCGTCTATAAGTTTCGTATGATTTAGGTGTTCTTAATGTCCTATAGTTAAGGTATGCTAATTTCTTTTTTTTGCATATTTCCTTAATCTCTGGGCGGAACCAAGGAGTTTTGATCATTCTAGCCCGGTTTTTTACAGTTCGTGTTCCCAGGGCTTCATATGCAGCTTCTAAAATGTTGGTTCTTAGTTTCTTCCTGGCTATGTTTATGTTATCTTCTTCTTTTATTGGGTTTTTTTCGATTTTTTCTTTCAACCTGTTCTCGTATAGTTGTTTGGTTGGTAAGTTCCATAGTGACTCGATGTTTATTTTCAATTCTTGAGTTGCTCGGGCAAGATTTCTTTGGGGTTTAAACTTCATTCTTATCTTTGCTAATAGCAGGCTATGATCGCTTCCTACATTCGCGGAATTTAACGTCCTGATATCTAATATTTGGTTTGGTAAATAATATAATAATAATAATAATAATTATTATATTATTATTATTATTATTATTATTATTGCGTTGCGACAAATTTTGCTCTGATTATTCGACACAAATTAATAGAGTCCTCTTTTCGATCTTCAAAGCTTTCATTTAATTTTTTTTATTTTGTTCAGATATTTTGTTGTTTTATTTTGTTTTTTATTTTGTTCATTTTTTTTTTATTTTATTTTTTTGTTCTTTTTTCGTTCGACTCGCGAATAAGTAGTAGGAGTAGTAGAAAGAAGAAGAAGAAGAAAAGTAGGATGATAATTCGTGGCAGTATTATTCTTCGTGCAAAAATAGAATATATAGAGTATTAATGACATACACGCATACAAACGTATCTCAACGTGTTTAAACGTATTATATATACACATGCAAGTAGATAAAAAGGGGAAAAAAGATTCGAAAGCTTTAAACTTTTTAATTCTTTGACTGCTATGTTCTGGATTTTCTGGATAAACTCGCGTGGCCTCGAGGGTTATACTTATTATTGTACAAACACACACACACACACACACACATATACACACATAGAGAGAAAAACACACACAGACACCTACATCGTATCTGTCGCTTAAAATTCCTTCATTTTTTAATGTCGTAACTTCCATAAAAAAAAGAAGAAAAAAAGAAGAAGAGAAAAAAAGGTTGTAAAAAAAACAGAGCTCTCGAGAGTAGTTTTGACGAAAGATCTCTCGTCGACAAGTTTCTTTTCCCTTTCACTCTATTTTCTTTAACTTTCTACTTTCTTGTTCTTTCTTTTGTCACCCCCTTACCCCCACTTTCACCACCCCCCCTCGTTTATCACCTCGTTCCGTATCTTCTATCGAAACTCTTTTCGAATTCTTTTGTACTTCGGGATGTTTTATATTACAAAACAGGAGTGGAAAATAAGGGTAGGTTTAGTTGGATTGGGGGGGGGGGAAGAAACTTGAAACGATTAATTAAAAGAAAAAAAATGAAAGAAAGAAAGAGAGACAGAGAATGAGAAAGAGAAAGAGAAAGAGAGAAAGCTACTAGTGTTTATTGTTCTCGGAATATGACACGCGAACGTAAGAAAATTCTATTGAAAAGAACCAAATTAGCGGGTGAGGAGGAATAATACGAAGGGGAAAACAGGGAGAAAAACGGGAGAAAGGGGGAGAAATGTAAGATAATAGGAAAGAAAAAAAAAAGAAAGGGAGAGAGAGGAGAAATAAGGGTTCGAAAAGAGGAAGAAATTCGTAACGTGATCTCGTATTTGTGTTTTTTTTCTTTTTTTTACCCCTCCTTCTCTCTCTCCTCTCATTTGAAATCATAATGAAATGGTTTGCTAATGCGAGGAACGTATATAAAAAGGTGAAGGGCAAAAAAAGAATGTATATGGATAGTAATACACAAAAAGAGAGAGAGAGAGAGTGAGAGAGAAAGAAGGTACACGCGGTATAAGTCAAAATTCATAGCGCCTATGTGTCGGATTTTAAACGGCTGCTGTCATCCTTTGAAAAGGCTCGAAGGGTCGTGACAATATTGTACCCGAAGGTTCATAGGTTTTGTGAGAGAAAAAAGGATAGAGGAGAGGAAGAGCTTCACCCTCGACCGACCTTCTGTTTGTTTGACGTGCGTTAGGTTTGTATCTTCAAAGGGTCAAGCTTTTTACCTCTTTCTTTTTTTGTCATTCTCTCTCTCTCTCTCTCTTTCTTTCTCTTTTTAACAGCCGTCTCTTCTCTACATTGGTTTGTCTCCTTTTCTTTTATCTTTTCATTCTATATCTGTCCTCATCTTTCTCCTCTTCTTCCTCCTCTTTCTTCTTTTTCTCCTGTTCGACAAGTTGCGTATGGACGCATATGGCATGGAATGTATAAATAACAGGTTCCAGTCTATTGTGGGATAAGTAAACCTCGAAATGTATGGGATAAAAAAAGACAAAGAGGTACCGTGCCGGTTGTGTGTAGGCATGCGTATAAAGAACGCGACAAGGCCAAAAGGGGGTGTTGATGGTGGCAGTGGTTGTGGTGGTGGTGGTGGTGAGTCTCTCTCTCTCTCTCTCTCTCGAGAACGAGTGTGGCAGATTAAAAGAGGAAGGAATAAAAATAAAAAAAGAAAGAGTCTAGTAGTAGCTTTTCTACGTTGACTTTGATGGTGGTGGTGGTGGGGGTGGGGGTGGGGGTGGGGGTACGTTCGACCCGACGACAGAAATGAGAAGAAAAACGTATAATAACTTTAACGTCTTGAAATTGGTATAATACAATCTTCTACTACACGCAATGGCAAACGTTCGTGAGAATGTGTAAGTGGTAAGAATGACGAATATCCACGTCTGTTACATTTTTAAAATGCAGAAGTAATCTTATTTCAGAGAAAGGAGATATTAACACTTTCCGTGCCATGTATACCACCGGTGGTACACGTAGTCATATTTATTTAATATGATAAATATTAAATAGTTTGATTGCTGAAAGTGTCAAGAAAGTCAATGAAATAAAAAAGTAATATATAATAATTTAGAAAAGAAAATGATTGAAACTAGTGAGAAGGAACACGTAAATGGGAATAATATTCATTTCCAATGGGGAATAATAATGTAGAGTGTTGTATAGTTGATTTTGAGCATACGCATGCCACTGTTGTAAAAATCCATTTATACTTGGCAAAGTCAAATGGGAATTTATAGATATTACCTAGAGGAGAGAAGATTATATGAATATGCTAACTGGTAGGTAGGTAGATAGGTAAGTAGGTAGGTAGGTATCCCCAGCACCGTAAATCACCGGTAAAACCGTGCCGACCAGAAGGGTCCTCCTACTGTAGAACTAGCACTTTATCATACCAGATGACGAAGACAGAAACGATCTCTGCCAGCCGAGAAGAATTAACGTTGACAAGCGCGTCGTCTACCAAGCACCCTTCTACTACCACTCCGACTGTCTCTAACAACTCAACCATTCTCTTCGTGCCTACCAACCACCCCCTTACCTCCCCTTACCACCCTTTACTACCCCTTACCTCCTCTTACTCCCTTTACTCCCCTTACTCCCCTTCTGCCCCCCTCATATCATCACTCGTTCTTCATCTCGAAGGGTGGGTATCAGGTACTATGAATTAATTATCCCCCACGACGACGAATATGGCTTTAAGGCGGTGACTTAAGCTCCTCATTCTATTCCATCTCGATGACGACGACGATATTTTACGATCCAATCATAATCGTTCTTCAAATGGTCAACAACTAATTGAATTATGCGTGTGTTTCTGTCATTAAGTCGAGTATACAGAATAATACGATTCAACTATGAATTACTTTTCATTTTTATCTGTTTGATTTGTTCAATATTTTTTTTTTATTATTTTTTTCTCTATGTCATTTAGTGGTCGTATAATATAATAATCTTGACCTTGAAATGAGTGTTCCTGTCATTACGTCGAGTATACAGAATAATTCGATTTAGTTATGAATTACTTTTCATTTTGATCTGTTTAATCTGTTCTATTATATTTTTTTATTTATTTTTTTCTATGTCGTCTCGTGGTCGTATAATATAATAATCTTGACTTAGAAATGATAACATACAAAGTGGATAGAATAACGTCGGAAATCGTTCGAATACGATTCTGGGATATATTCGAGTAGCAGCAGGATAATCAAAGTAAAAGGTCAAACTTTCAAGTTCTTGAATAATTTCTATAAAATAGTAGAAGAAAAGTGCACTTTCGAGAAGAAGAGAAGAAAGAAACTGAGAAAAATGAGTTTAAGAAAAGAATCTTTCCCTGCCGATGATAGAGTATACGTGTGTGTGTGTGTGTGTGTGTGTGTTGTACACTCATCCGTTAGAACACGGTAATAAGTTCTGAGAAAATATTATTTTTTTCCTATCCTCGACAAAAGGGCCACAAATTTCTTTTGTTCGTTCGCTAGGATATGTTTTCGAAAAGGGATGGGGGTGGGGGTGGGGGGTGCTCACTTAAGTGGTTCTCTCTATCTCTCTCTATTTTTCTATTTCTCTTCCTGTCGATCCTTTGATAAATTTTTCTCCAGTCAATTATAAATGATAGCCTTTTCCGTGTCGAAATCAGATATTGATGTACTTCTTGCTTAGGGTGGGAGGGTGAGGGGTTTGTACAAGTGTGTTGGTAAATCCTATCGAACGTTAAACGCCGCAAGACGTTAAACTCATACCAACGTGTTCGTCTGAAGTCGGTAAAACACTGGGACGACCAGAGTAGAACCATCTGGCAGAGATACAAGATTCGAGTGCACTGAATGTGACGTTGAACTATGTGCTGATACCTATTTTAAGGATTATCATAGGGCGAAAGGAGAACAGTCAGTGCTTCTTCGAGGATTAAATTTGTCTTTAGTCTATCTCTTTCTCTTTCTCTTCCTTTTTTTTCTTTCTGTCTACGCCAATGGGGATTTAAACGAAATTTCAAGCTTACAATTTTCTCTTGGCTTATTAATCTTAATTAAGTATTATTTCGCTACCTTCGATGTTTCTATATAACGAACGATTATTATTATCTTTTATGTTTCTCGAGAATTTCATTTTATCGTTTGTTTATTTATATGAAAAGAAAATGATTTTCTAATAATTTTTAATTCGATATCTAAAGTAGAAGTTTGTTATAATAATTTTGATGTGTTAGAAGTATTAAAAAAGAACTTAAACAATTATTGAACATTTTTTGTAAATAAAAAGAGAGAATGTATTTGTGTGTGTGTGTGTGTGTGGTTCTTAAATAGTCGTGATTAAGAACTAAGAAAATGATTTTTTAGAAAATTTTTAACTCGATATCTAAAGTAAAAGTTTGGTATAATAATTTTAATATGTTAAAAGTATTAACAAAGAATTTAAACAATTATTGAACATTTTTGTAAGTAAAAAGAGAGAACGTATAATATTTGTGTATTTGTGTATGGTTCTCAAAAATAAAATGATTTTCTAAAAATTCTTAACTCAAAATCTAAAATAGAAGTTTGTTATAATAATTTTAATATGTTAAAAGCAATTAAAAAGAATTTAAACAATTATTAAACATTTTTGTAAATACAAAGATAGAACGTATTTGTGTGTATGTGTGTGGTTTTTAAATGTTCGTGATTAAGAACTTTTTCAAACATTGTGTTTCTTTATTTAACGTTTTTTTTTCATTGAGTTTTTATCCGAGTTTTTGTAAACTAAAATTATTATGATAATATACAGTTTTGATTTAAACTTTATAATTACTGGAATATTCTGTTCGTAAGCATTACTACGAAAATAAATCATGCAACAAAGGATTGAATCGTTAGAAGGGATCCTTTTACGAAAAGATAGAACTTCAGACTGCTTTATTATAGGGAATGGTATAAGTATTTTTGAAGGGAAATGGAAGATAAAATACGGGAAATCTTTATTTATTTTTCAAAGACGAATATAGCTTTTCCGTGTTTTCTGAGTAATATCAATATTTATTTGGTATAGCAAATGCGTGTAAATATTGACAAGAAATGTATCTAAGAATGAAAGATGTTTTTTTTTTTTTTATAGAAATACATATTCTTTTGTTAAAATTTCATATATTTTTGTGTTTGATAAAAGTAGATATTTCTAAATTAAGTTTATTAAAGTATTGAATTAAAAAATGTTTCAACGATCTCTAATGATTAAAAAAAAAACAATATTATTTGAAACATTGTCATTTAAATATATAAATTCGTACAGTTGACAAAAATTGTTTCACAGTTATCAAAATTATCCTATGTTTACAAAGAGAAGTATAATAAATTTAGAAAAAAAATAGAATAGAAAATAGATCGAAAATGAGTAAAAATTAATTAAAAAATAAGAGATGAAAGATGAGTACGGATTATTGTGATATAAGAGTATAATAGCGTGTAAAGTATCGAATGAATATATCGATGTAAGATAATAGAAAATATCATAGTTGCAAGAGGGCTTAAAGCTATCGAATGTAACCGTGCACAAGATGGAAATGAAGCAGTAGCCCGTATCACAGGGCCCTCTTGTTGATATTGCATTAGCCTCGGTATAATTACTAGCGTATCGATCATCGTGTCGAATGTAATTGATGCGAACTTTAAGCTATACCTCTACCGCTACTTTTAAATCTACGTATACCACTACCACTACCACTACCTCTGTGAATATTTTAAATCTTTTAGCAATGAAACGATATATATACCTTCTTAGCATTCTCTTCGATATGCAAATAGAAATTCAGGTGACACGGACACGTTAATACGTTTCTTAGTTTTTTATTTTTCATATTTTTTTAAATAATTATTTAATAAAAAAAGTATGCGCACATAAATATGATTATTAATAACTTTTTATACTTTCTTTTGAAGTAATTATTTAATACAAAAGTATACGTATATATGAATATGATTATTAATAATTTTTCATATTTTTTTTTGAAGTAATTATTTAATAAAATAAGTATGCGCAAATAAATATGATTATTAATAATTTTTCATACTTTTTTAAGTAATTATTTAATAAAAAAGTATACGCACATAAATATGATTATTAATAATTTTTCATATCTTTTTAAATAATTATTTAATATAAAAGTATACGCACATGTAAATATGATTATTATTAATTTTTCATACTTTTTTTTTGAAGTAATTATTTAATACAAAAGTATACGTATATATAAATATCATTATTAATAATTTTTCATATATTTTTTTAGAAGTAATTATTTAATACAAAAGTATACGCAGATAAATATGATTATTAATAATTTTTCATATTTTTTTTTGGAAATAATTATTTAATAAAATAGGTATACGCATAAATGTGATTATTAATAATTATTTTTATTACACGGAATATGTGATTTCAAAATTACTATTTTATTATAATGAATATTATTATACAGATATATATGTAAAGATTCTATTTAAATATATTCGATAGATCGAGTAATAAAATATTTATTTAACTAAATGAATTTTCTATTACTCATTCTTTTACTTTGCCATGAATAAAAGTTATCGATTCACATCGTATAAGATTGTTATTAAATAAAAACATCTCTTATATAAAAATATGAAGCATACTAACAAAAGGAATAAAATATAATTACATTTTTATTCATTTCACATAAAAATGAAAATAATCGAATAATAACTATTATCATTGGCTTATGTTGATGTACGTTCTTTCGTAATAAATAGATGAAAAATGAACTTAAACATAGCACTGATCGAATTACGTATACCTAGTATTCAAATGATAACACTGTATAATTACACTTTCATCTCGTACGTCACTTTTCAACTTATAAATTGAATTACTTATTTTAATAAATCGATCAATTAAATGCACAAGTAACGTGAAAGCCAGTAGCATTTTTTTTATTTTATTTTTTTATTTTTTTTTTTTACTTTTCTCTTTCACCCTGCTACATTTCGTTTCTCGTTTTATTTATACCTCACTCGAGAAGCACTCATCGAATGATTGAAGTACCTAATAGGTAATCGTTAGCGTTAACAACATTTTTCTAAGTGCTTTCGATATTGTGTATACGTTCTTATACGTACTTTGGAAATGCAATAAATAATTCAATATAATTAAAGTATCGCGTTTTTTGTGTTTAGAAAATGTAATTTCAAAAATGAGAAGCAAAGGAGTGAGAATACCAACAATTTTTAAACATATGCCACATATTTTGCAAGAGTATTTATTAAATAAATGTTTCATTTCAAACCACTTTTATCGTTGAAAATTTTATTTGGCGAATTAAATAGGAAAATTTAGAAAACTTAAATTTAATTCAATGTTGGATTAAAACGAAAATTTGAAAATGAATGGGTAGATAAAAAAAAAAGATTAAAATAGAATATTTATATACAAAATTGTAAATAATATTCCAAATAGATTGAGATATTTTTTTTGAAACTAAATGATAACATCAGGAAGTAATAAAATTATTGCTTAAATATTAAATTTCATTAAATCACAGTGATAAATGAACGTTGACTGAATATTTTGGGGAGCCAAAAATGTATCTCGTTTAACGAATTCGCATAATTGTCAATGTGATTTTGAAATATCTATCTTACAAATAGAAATAAAATTCCAAAAAAAAAGAAATGAATCAAATTTTCTTCATTAATTCATAATAGATGTTTCACGAATTGAATCACTTGACATTTTTTTTATAATTTCCTGGAGAATATTTTTCTGGGAATAAAAAAAACATAATTACATATCTAAAAATTCAATAAATAAAATAAAACAAAACAAACTCCCTTAATAATAATCTTTTAATTTTTGAATCAAAGTTATATTTTGTGCCTTATACCCAGTCACACGAATCTGTTAAATAATTTTTATTATACAAAAAGTATATAAACAGTTTTGAAATAAATTATTGATTTTCATCAAGATCAATAAATGACCTGCATATTACTATAATCAATAACCAGGAGAATTGTTTAATAAACAAGTGAAATGTGTCCATAATTATGAAAGTGGTTTAAGAGTCATATATCTCTTGTTTCAAAATATTTAAAGAATTACATTTGAAAGGTAAATGAATTCTATATAATATCGAAATAACAAACACCATCTAACATTTCATTTTTAATATATCGTAAAAATGACATTTTAATAATAATTTAATAAAATAAATAACGGATATAAGTATTTATATGAATAATATTTCATATATTATATGAAATAACTGATAAACTTATCTTTTTTTTTCCTTCTCCACTTTGACTTACGTTAAACCACTTTCATAATTCAGCCGTTCAGTGCACACATCGATTAACTCAACTTTTTGAAAAATCTTAAATTTCTGTGTCAAAGCACTTGGTATAATCATAACTTTTTATATTCATAATAACTTTCCCGAATAATAAAGATTAACACCATTAAACGGCAAAATTTTGTTTTTTTTTTTTTGGCCATTGAAAAATAAGTAAATTTATTTCAGAAATCATTTCGATTATTTTTCGGCTATTATTTCTTGTTAATTTTATACACCGTTAAATGAAATCTATATCTGTATTTATGCATTCTACATTATATATGTGAATCTATAGATTATAACAGCCCTCCAAACCCGAAAGGGGCGGAGTAAAGAATAAATAAATAAATAATAAAATATATGTATAATAATGAAATAATAAAATAGTTTAAACAAACTACAAGCTGTCAAACAAATAAAATAAAATATTATAACTGGAATTTTAAAAAACAATGTACATTATTTCATCGCGTTTCACGACTTTTTGTTTTATGGAGTTAACCCTTTGCACTCGAGCGGCGCCAATATGGCGCCCGGTTGATTTCAAGTGTCAACTCGAGTGGCGCTGTTGCAGCGCCCGAGTTATTTGAAATCTTTAATCAAGCGACTTAGCAAAACAGCACAAAAAGGGACTGCAAGGTTTGCTTTGACCGTAACACGACTGGAGGTAAACGGGAAATTTCGTATTACTGTGATACGTGTCCTGATAAACCAAGAATGCATCTTGGCTATTGTTTCACTAAATATCACACCAAAAATAATTACAAAATGTAGTATTTATCAAAGTTTGTTTTTTTAATCGATCTGTGCACTGATGAGCGGCCTAATTATGGGCACCAAATATGAAACCATGAAACCATGAAACCGTGTCGTGATGTATAGTCCGAATATTTTTGTAAGTGACTGTACTATCTCCCTTTCTCTCTATTTCCCAGTTTATCTGTCTCTTTCTTATCTTTTCTATCAAGTTAAAAATTGAGACGTCGTCGAAAGGTGGCAAATCGGAAATCGCACATGTTACTGACATGTATTCTAGATCATCTCGGTTTGTAGCTATCATCTTGCGTTCCTTGCATCATTGGGAATTTGCTGATTCTAGGGCTCGACGTTAATCGTGACGAAGTTGGCGCAGTCCGTCAAATCGTTCACGTGTATCTGTACTATCACTACCGAGATATATCCCCCATGGCCGGATATTCGACTGTAACGATGATCGTTCCCCATCCTTAGTTATCGAGAATGTCAGTTTAATTAATACCCTCGGTTGAACAGTGTCGAGTAACTTATCGATTGGTACTAGCTCTTTAAACAATATGGTTAATTCGATACGATTGAATATTTGCCAATTATCCCTGTTGATTGCTGAATGGCCAAAAGAAAAACTGGATTTAACATCTTTTTTATTCGTTCGTTTAAAAGAACGAGAAGTATTGGTGAAAGTAATAAAATGTGAGATTGGATATCATTTCTGATTTTACGTATGAGAAAATTTGATTCATTCGAAAAGATTTGTTTTTCTTGTTCTTTGTAAAAGAATGAGAATTATAAGTAAAAGTAGAAAAAGAAGAGATTTATTTGTTTATTTAAACATTGACGGGAATTACCCATTGTTGCATAATAAATATAAAAAATAAATATTGAAAGATAAAGATAATATAAATATGATTAAATATAAATAAATAAATATTAATTAAAATATATATATATATGTAGGATTCGTGAAAAAATTGGGCCGTTGGACTGACTGGACCGGGATTCGAACCCAGATCTTCCGCTTTCCGGGCGACTGCTCTTAACCATTGAGCTATCCAGGGCCCACCGTCCAATCTCCTCACGAATGCCTATTTAAGTGTTTGGCTTGGAGGTGCTCGCATCCCACACTCTACCCCCCGCAACTTTACATTCGACCCCGAATGTTCGTCATTAGATCTTTTTCCAACGAACCGACAAACCAAAACCTGTGTCCAACCTCGATCTTTAACACAGACTTAAACCAACGCTGTATAACTTACACGAGGGTGCTATTCCCTATACAACCTCGATCTTTAATACAGACTTAACCACCAACGCTGTATAACTTACACGAGGATGGAAAACCTTGCCTAGTTCCTCAGCCAATCGTTCATGTCGCCACTGTGCATCTTATGTCGGCCTAACCTCTCTTTGATAGATGTTCATTTAATTATTTTTCACAAATTATTGCACGGTCGTAGAAGTGTGACACGAAGCAAACCTCCATCCCGGCTGACCCCCCAATTTATAGGATTCGTGAAAAAATTGGGCCGTTGGACTGACTGGACCGGGACTCGAACCCAGATCTTTCGCTTTCCGGGCGACTGCTCTTAACCATTGAGCTATCCAGGGCCCACCATCCAGTCTCCTCACGAATGCCTATTTAAGTGTTTGGCTTGGAGGTGCTCGCATCCCACACTCTACCCCCCGCCACTTTACATTCGACCCCGAATGTTCGTTATTAGATCTTTTTCCAACGAACCGACAAACCAAAACCTGTGTCCAACCTCGATCTTTAACACAGACTTAAACCAACGCTGTATAACTTACACGAGGGTGCTATTCCCTATACAACCTCGATCTTTAATACAGACTTAACCACCAACGCTGTATAACTTACACGAGGATGGAAAACCTTGCCTAGTTCCTCAGCCAATCGTTCATGTCGCCACTGTGCATCTTATGTCGGCCTAACCTCTCTTTGATAGATGTTCATTTAATTATTTTTCACAAATTATTGCACGGTCGTAGAAGTGTGACACGAAGCAAACCTCCATCCCGGCTGACCCCCCAATTTATAGGATTCGTGAAAAAATTGGGCCGTTGGACTGACTGGACCGGGACTCGAACCCAGATCTTTCGCTTTCCGGGCGACTGCTCTTAACCATTGAGCTATCCAGGGCCCACCATCCAGTCTCCTCACGAATGCCTATTTAAGTGTTTGGCTTGGAGGTGCTCGCATCCCACACTCTACCCCCCGCCACTTTACATTCGACCCCGAATGTTCGTTATTACATCTTTTTCCAACGAACCGACAAACCAAAACCTGTGTCCAACCTCGATCTTTAACACAGACTTAAACCAACGCTGTATAACTTACACGAGGGTGCTATTCCCTATACAACCTCGATCTTTAATACAGACTTAACCACCAACGCTGTATAACTTACACGAGGATGGAAAACCTTGCCTAGTTCCTCAGCCAATCGTTCATGTCGCCACTGTGCATCTTATGTCGGCCTAACCTCTCTTTGATAGATGTTCATTTAATTATTTTTCACAAATTATTGCACGGTCGTAGAAGTGTGACACGAAGCAAACCTCCATCCCGGCTGACCCCCCAATTTATAGGATTCGTGAAAAAATTGGGCCGTTGGACTGACTGGACCGGGACTCGAACCCAGATCTTTCGCTTTCCGGGCGACTGCTCTTAACCATTGAGCTATCCAGGGCCCACCATCCAGTCTCCTCACGAATGCCTATTTAAGTGTTTGGCTTGGAGGTGCTCGCATCCCACACTCTACCCCCCGCCACTTTACATTCGACCCCGAATGTTCGTTATTACATCTTTTTCCAACGAACCGACAAACCAAAACCTGTGTCCAACCTCGATCTTTAATAGTCCAGTCAACGGGACTGGAAAACTCAGCCGTTTTCCTCGATCTCAGGAAAGAAGGTGAAAACTTGACATAAGGGTAAATAGACGACACTGAATCGAATGGTGCTGATTTTTTTGATCTGAATGGTGCCGTTTTTGAGAAAAAGGGTAAAAAAGGATAAAAATTGGTAAAAAATGGCTTTATCTTAAAATCTAAGCATTTAATCGAAAAAAGTTTCAAACAAAAGTTGTAGAGAATTAAAATATACATAAAAAACGTTCTACGAGTTTTCTTCGTATTTTCAAAAATAAGCGAATAAAATTGGATTGAAGATGGGAAAATAATTGTAAGAGTGGGGAAGCAAGTCCCGCCTCTCAGTCGGCTTTTACACGCGAGCGGGCTAGTGTGCGTGCGAGCGTCCGTGTGCACTAATGCATAAACGAAGGATCTTCAGCAATATTCGGGACTCTCGGTCTTGAATGAAAGTGCGAGTGAGAGAACAAACCAATATTTCTCTATTTTTATTTATCATGCGATAACGAGTATTATTGTCCTTGGCCATCGATTGTTAAGCGTTCTGATATTTCTCTTTTTATATTTTTTCTTTCGGTAGCAAGAATTTTACGTCTTGGCCATCGAGTGTCGAGCGTTTTGTATACGAGTGCGAGTGAGAAAGAAAATCGATATTTCTCTCTTTCTATTTTTTCATTTGGTAGCCAGAATTTTACGTCTTGGCCATCGAGCGTCGAGCGTTTTGTATATCTATATATATCGGCGTATAAGCGCGGCATTTTTAAATCGAATCTTGATGCTTATGGCACGCCATTTCTTTATTTATTGTCGAAAATAATGAACCTTGAGTAAAAAAAAAATAATTCATTTTAACAGAAACTATTATTATTTAGTCGAGAGGAAAAGTAATGAATTAATTTTGTGCCTCGCCATAAAATTAATTAGAATAATTAATTGATATTAATTTTTGCCTCACAAAAATTTATTTCTATATAAAATTGAATACGTAATTTCTTTAAGACGAAATTTAATATTTAAATATTTTTCCTATCAAATAATGTATTTTATAAAATTTTAAATTACTGACTTTTTGTCTCGTAAAAATTTATTAGTTTATCAAATTAAATACATATTTGAAAAAGAAGAATTTTATAACCACAAATAAAATTAATTCAAGATATATATGAAAGGATATTCTAAAAACGTGGAATTTATTTTTTGTCTATACATAATTTTAATTCATTTTTATTATGTTATAAGAAAATAGTAATGCATTCTGATTCATCTTCGAAGTCTTAAGAATTGTACGAAATAAAATGAGCTATTATCAATTGGTGCGTTAGCGTAAGTAGTAACGTCTTCGCTTCTCGCGCTGGGTATTAACGTTCGATTCTTCGTGGGGGAATTATTTTTTTCTATAAGTTTTTCTATCCTTAACAAGGAGACGGTCAGTGAGTCCCACCTCAGATTTTTTTCAAATTTTGCACTAACGATATAAAATTTATTAAGAAATCAACATTATTACGCGAGTAATAAAGTCACTAATTATAAATTAAATAATATCCAATAAATATTAGGTGTACAAATAAGTTTCCGCCGTTTTAATGTAGATAGCGCGGCGCGGAGTTTCCGTTAACTTCCGCAGATGATATCCTGTTTAAAAATTAGTTTGGACGTTTAAAAACAACATAACCTATTAATATTATTGATTTCATATTGGTAAAATATAATTTTTTTTTGTTGAAATTGTCCAAATTTGAGCCAAATAAGCGTCATTTGCGGGAAATATTAGTTTACTTCTTTAATACAAAAAGATCTGCTGCTGAGGCGCACCGATTGCTCGTAGAAGCATATAGTGAGACTGCTTTGAGTGAGAAAACGTGTCGTGAGTGGTTTCAAAAGTTTAAAAACGGTGATTTCGACGTAGAAGACAAAGATCGCAGTGGAAGGCCAAAAATTTACGAGGATGCAGAATTGGAGGAAATATTGGAGGAAGATTCATCTCAAACACAAAAAGAACTTGCTGTAACATTAGAAGTCACTCAGCAAGCAGTCTCACATCGTTTAAAATCATTAAGAATGATTAATAAACAAGGAAATTGGGTTCCGTACGAATTAAAGCCGAGAGATATTGAACGCCGATTATGCTTAAGTGAAATACTGCTTGCTAGACATAAAAAAAAGGGTTTTTTACATCGTATCATCACTGGTGACGAGAAATGGATACATTTTGATAATCCAAAAAGAAGAAAATCATGGGGATTACCAAGCCATGCGTCAACATCAACAGCAAAACCGAATATTCAAGGAAAAAAACTCATGCTGTGTATTTGGTTAGATGAGCTGGGTGTAGTGTATTATGAGTTGCTTAATCCGAGCGAAACAATCACCGGAGCCCTCTATCGAACACAATTAATGAGATTGAGCCGAGCTCTGAAGGAAAGACGCCCTCAATACTATTCTAGACACGAAAAAATTATTCTCCTGCATGACATCTCCTGCTCGTCCACATGTAGCGGCTCCCGTGAAAAAGTATTTGGAAAAACTTGATTGTGAATTATTACCCCACCCGCCGTATTTACCAGACATTGCACCGTCCGATTATCACCTATTTCGGTCCATGGCACATGCTCTGTCGGAGCAGCGGTTCAAATCATATGAAGATACCAAAAATTGGGTTGATTCGTGGATAGCCTCAAAAGACAAGTAGTTCTTCCGACGTGGGATCCGAATGTTGCCTGAGAGATGGGAAAAAGTCATTGCAAGTGATAGACAGTATTTTAAATAACCTTAAAATTACCATTCTTCTAGAATAAATACTTAATTTTTAATTAAAAACGGCGGAAACTTATTTGTACACCTAATAACAAAAATTAATTTTTAACGTGCCGAAACGAGACATTTTTTAGGATGATATTTACAGGATGATATTTACAGGATGAATTTGTAATTTAAGTAATAAATCTTCCTTTATTTGTGCAAGATGTAAAAAAATTTATTGCTTTGAATTTTTTTGTAATAATTTTAATTTTTTTCTATATATAATTAGAAATTAGGAAATGTAAAAACAATTTATATAACCTAAGGTTAGAAAAACTTATAAAAAAAATAATTCCCCCACGAAGAATCGAACGTTAATACCCAGCGCGAGAAACGAAGACGTTACTACTTACGCTAACGCACCAATTGATAATAGCTCATTTTATTTCGTACAATTCTTAAGACTTCGAAGATGAATCAGAATGCATTACTATTTTCTTATAACATAATAAAAATGAATTAAAATTATGTATAGACAAAAAATAAATTCCACGTTTTTAGAATATCCTTTCATATATATCTTGAATTAATTTTATTTGTGGTTATAAAATTCTTCTTTTTCAAATATGTATTTAATTTGATAAACTAATAAATTTTTACGAGACAAAAAGTCAGTAATTTAAAATTTTATAAAATACATAATTTAATAGGAAAAATATTTAAATTTTAAATTTCGTCTTAAAGAGAATACGTATTCAATTTGATATACAAATGAATTTTTGTGAGGCAAAGAATTTATATCAATTAATTATTCTAATTAATTTTATGGCGAGACACAAAATTAATTCATTATTTTTACTCTCAACTAAATAATAATAGTTTCTGTTAAAATGAATTATTTTTTTCTTACTCAAGGTTCATTATTTTCGACAATAAATAAAGAAACGGCGTGCCATAAGCATCAAGATTCGATTTAAAAATGCCGCGCTTATACGCCGATATATATAGATATACAAAACGCTCGACGCTCGATGGCCAAGACGTAAAATTCTTGCTACCGAAAGAAAAAATATAAAAAGAGAAATATCAGAACGCTTAACAATCGATGGCCAAGGACAATAATACTCGTTATCGCATGATAAATAAAAAGAGAGAAATATTGGTTTGTTCTCTCACTCGCACTTTCATTCAAGACCGAGAGTCCCGAATATTGCTGAAGATCCTTCGTTTATGCATTAGTGCACACGGACGCTCGCACGCACACTAGCCCGCTCGCGTGTAAAAGCCGACTGAGAGGCGGGACTTGCTTCCCCACTCTTACAATTATTTTCCCATCTTCAATCCAATTTTATTCGCTTATTTTTGAAAATACGAAGAAAACTCGTAGAACATTTTTTATGTATATTTTAATTCTCTACAACTTTTGTTTGAAACTTTTTTCGATTAAATGCCTAGATTCTAAGATAAAGCAATTTTTTACCAATTTTTATCCTTTTTTACCCTTTTTCTCAAAAACGGCACCATTCAGATCAAAAAAATCAGCACCATTCGATTCAGCGTCGTCTATTTACCCTTATATTAAGTTTTCACCTTCTTTTCTGAGATCGAGAAAAACGGCCCCCGTTGACTGGACTATTATAGGGACCTAAGAATTTCTTTTGTATCTTTAACCCCGCACCAAACTGCGTGCGCTTTATCGCTACTAAATCGCCTTCGTTGTAAACACTCGCTTTCTTACATTTACGGTTATAATTACGCCTATTCTCTTCTTGAATTTTTAACAGACTTTCCTTCGTTGCTTCTCTCAGTCTTAAGCGCTCGTCAGAATATTGCAATATCGCCTCTTTCTCTATTAATTCTAAAATAGCTAAATCTTCGCGCTGCTTCATTTTTACGCCAAACATCACCTCGAAAGGTGACGCATCTACACTACACTGATAAGTGCTATTAATCGCTCTTCGGACCTTATCTACGTGCTTATACCACTTGTCAGGCGCGTCCATCGACATCTTAGTCAGTACCGAGATAATAATTCGATTAATTCTTTCAACCTGACCGTTTCCTCTCGGTATACCGGTGGTAGTTAGAACGTGCTCGACCCTTTCCGTCATACAATACTCTTTAAACTCTGTTGCCGTGAATGCGGTTCCCTTATCTGTAATAATACGTGTCGGATTACCGAATGTTCTCTGCTGTATCCCAAGTTTTTCTAACGTTTCCCGTGCGGTTGTCGTCTTAGTTGGGTATAGCCACACAAACTTAGAAAACCCATCTACCACTACCAAGATATGCTTATAAGCTTTACTGGTCGCTGTCATCGGCCCTAGATAGTCGACATGATAAGTCTCGAGAGGTCTATCCCCCTTCGGTATCGGCTGTAACTGACCTTCCTTTTTCCCCTACTTACGCTCCGCTAATATACACGGTACACAACAGCTGATGATCTTTTCGATTTTTTCTTTCAGACCCGGTATATAAAATTCTTCTTTTATTTTTTCGGCTACCTTTCGTACAGAGAAATGACCATTTTCGTGAATCTTTCTTATGATATTAGACTGCATGCTCGTAGGCAACACTATCACGTTCTTATCGTTTACACGCTTCATCAAAATATTATTTTCTAAAATATAATCTTCGTATGGCTCTTTTTCTACTACAAGACGTATGACACGTAATCTTTCCTCTTCTTCCTGTTTCTTTCTTATATTTTGTAATAATGTATCTTCGATACACATTACCGGATAACGACTAAGTGCATCTACATGCTTCATTCTTTCTCCTGGACGGTGTTCAACTTCAAAGTCAAATTCTTCCAATGACAACGCCCACCTTGCTACCTTCGGTGCTAACTCCCTTTTCTTAAGCGTCTTTTGGAATGCCTGGCAATCCGTAACTAACTTAAATCTTATTCCTAACAAATAGACTCTAAACTTCTGAACTGCTTTAATTATCGCTAGGACTTCTAATTCATACGAATGGTACTTCCTCTCTGCTTCCGACGTTTTATAACTCATGTAATGAACCGGATGGTAATTATTTTCGTTGTCGTATTTTTGCAATAATACGGCGCCAAACCCGTCTATACTTGCATCAGTATGCAATTCCGTCATTGCTCCGGGGTCATAAATACGGAGCACCGGCTCTTGAGACAAAAAATACTTTAATCGCGAATACGACTCTCTTTCAACGGTATCAAAGACAAATGCCTTACCTGCCTTTAACAAATCTGATAATGGTCTTGCTATCTTAGCGTAATCCTTAATAAATTTACGAAAATATCCTGTCAGACCTAAGAAACTTTGAATTTGTTTTCTATTCTTCGGTTCCGGAAACCGCTGTACCGCTTTTATTTTCGTGGGTGATGGCCGAATACTCCCATTCCACACCACATGTCCTAAGAACTCAATTTCCTCCCGAAGGAACTTGCACTTCTTCCAATTTATAATTAACCCGTTCTGAGCTGCTACCGTTAACGTTATTTCCAACTTTCTACACGCATCTTCATAATTGATACCTGGGATAATAAGATCGTCCATGTATGTTAACACTATTTTCTTCATTACCAAATCGCCAAAAACCTCATCAATAAATCTTAAAAAACTGGCGGGACTGCTACATAACCCAAAAGGTGTTCTAAGAAACTCAAATTGCCCGTCTGGAGTAACAAACGAAGTGAATTTACGGCTATCTTCCTCAATCTTGACATGAAAAAACCCGTTCTTAAGATCAATTGTCGAAAATACCACTCCCTGTGTCAACGCATCGAGACAGTCTTCGATCAATGGCATTGGAAATCGATCTCTTATCACCTTTGCATTTAATTTACGGTAATCAATACAAACTCTGTAAGTTCCGTCCTTCTTAGGTACCACTACTACCGGACTACTATATTCACTTGTACTGGGTTGAATCATTCCCTCGTCCAACCATTCGTCTAATTGTTGCGTAACTATTTTTTTCTCTTTCGGAGCTAATCTCCTCGGCTTAGAACAAACTGGAATATTATCCGTCAACTTTATTTTTGTCTCTGTTCGCGCGTCTGGTTTAGTATTTGGCTTATAATTTGTATTAATTCTTTTATGCGCACCTTGTACGGTTCTTTTACGTCTATTTCATCCGTATCTACATATTTTATTTCCATTATCGCCTTTATATCTTCTACTTCTTTATTTGCATTCATATCGTCTGTATCCGTCCGTCGCTCCCCACCAACATAACCATAGTCGCTCGATTTTACCGATCCCTCGCTTATCTCCTCGCTGAGTCTTTTGTCTGGTCGTCTTATTTCTACTCGCCCTTTATTTATACGAACGTCTAACTCTTTCAGCAACTCTCTTCCTAAAAGAACTTCGTATCTCATATCTGACTGGCTTACTACAAATACATCCGTTTTATGTCTACCGTCTTAGATATCGATATTTAATTCACATCTCCCTATTGGCTTTGTTTTCGCATTACCAAACCCTGTCAATCGTCGAGTGGTTTCATATAATCTTGGTCTTCCTAATTTATTATATAGCTCTGAATTTATAATGCTTACTTCGCTGCCCGTATCTAATAACGCATATGCTAACAAACCATTAATCCTGATCGCAACTCTATCCGTAGTAGATTGAACACAATTGATACTTGCTTTATTTTCCGACGGCTGCTGTGATTTATTACAATGACTCGCTATGTGACCGAAATTATTACATTTAAAACATTTGAGACCTTTTTCTTTGTCTGGACAGAAACGATAACTATGTGCTTCCGAACCGCACCCGTAACAATGGCCATTTTTATCGCCGGAGATCTACCGATACGTGCCGACGCTACGTTTCCTTGATTATCTTTTCTAAATCGCGTTCCTTGTACGTTACTTTCTTTAAGTTTATCAAATATTTGAATATTATTTTTAAATTCTGTGAGCGTTCGGGATCCGTACAATACTGCCTTGTCGCGACGTTCGCCTAACAAACCATCCGCCATGTACTGTATAAGGGCGTCTTCTTCGATGTTACCTTGATTCGCGATTTCTTCTTCTTCTTCTTCTTCTTCTTTCTTTAGTTTAGGCAAATTGCCTGTTTCGTAAAAGACGTTTTTCTGCCTATTGCACTGTTAAATTGTCGCACCATCGTTTTCGTAGGCGTCCCGTGCTTCTGCGGCCTACAGGTGACTTATCCCGTGCAATTCTGACAATTCTTCCGTTGTCCATTCTGTTAATATGTTCGTTCCATTCTTTTTTTCTTTTTAGTATCCATTCGTTGATGTTTTCCACTTTGCATGTTCTTCTTATATCTTCACTTCTCTCTCGATCCAGTAGTGTTTTTCCAGCTATTCTGCGAAGAATTCTCATTTCGGTTGTCTCTAGTAACTGTTTCGTTTTCGCCGTGTCTGGTCGAGTTTCTGCGGTATGTGACATAATAGGTCTTACCATTGCCTTGTAGATTCTTGCTTTGGTCTCTATGTCAATGTTTTTGTTTCGCCATATTGTGTCATTCAAACAACCCGCTATTCTGGATGCCTTCATTGTCTGTTCTCTTACCTCTGCTTCAACATCACCATATCCTGAGATTTCTATTCCTAGGTACTTAAATCTCATTTCCTGCTGAATAACCTTCCCTTCAATTTCCAGTTTGCATCTTAACGGCGTCTTTGATGTTGTCATGCATTTAGTTTTCTGGGCCGATATTTTCATGTTGAATGATTTGGCTATGCAGTTAAATCGGTGTAGTAAACGTTGTAGATCATCCTCATTTTCGGCCACTAATACAGCGTCATCAGCATAGCATAGGATGGTTATTTCTTCGCTGCCCATTTTATATCCTTTTAGCAGTCTTACGTTTCTTATTATTTCGTCCATAATGATGTTAAAAAGCAGGGGACTTAGGGAATCCCCTTGTCGGATACCACGACCTGCATCAATCGGTTCAGTCAAGGCGCCATTTATCTTTGCTTGGATCTTATTGTTTCTATAGATGTCCTCTATGGTCTTGATAAGATTGTTCGGAATTTGCCGGTTATAGAGGAGGTGTATAACATCCTTTAGCTGCACTCGGTCGAATGCCTTTTCCAAATCAATGAAACACATATATGCTGGTCTGTTGTATTCAATTGATTTTTCTGTTATCTGTCTTATGATGAAAACCGCGTCTGTGCACGATCTGCCTGATCTGAATCCCTGCTGTTCGTCTTCCAGATTCGTTAAGCTGTTAATTTTATTCGTTATAATCTTTGTCGCTAGTTTTAATGAAGTGTTTAAAAGATTGATTCCCCTGTAGTTTGTAGGCAGCTTTTTGTCTCCTTTTTTAAACATAACTATAGTTGTACTAGTTCGCCATTCGTCAGGTATTTTGTGTTGGCATAATATTTTTTGGATTAGGAATGTTATTTGTTGTGTGAGACGTTGACCACCATATTTTATTAGCTCGTTTTGGATGCCATCTTGCCCTGGGCTCTTCCTATTCTTTAGTCTTCGAATAGCTGTTTCTACATCACTGGACTCAATTTGTATGTCGCTTCTGGTTATTATTTCTGGCGTATTTAGTTCCGTTTGAGGTTCTTCTGATTTATAGAGCTCTGTTAAGTAGTTAATCCAGGTTTCTCTTGTGATCTGATTTGTTTCGATCATTTCGTTGACCTCCTTTCTTTGATTTCTAATAAATCGCCAGATTTGTTTTTGGAGTCCATAGAAGTCACTCTCCATTCTTTTCGAAAAAATCTCCCAATAATGTTGCTTTGTTTGCCTTACTAATGTCGCTGTTTGATTCCGGATTCGTCTATACGTTTCGTATGACTCAGGTGTTCTTAGTGTCCTATAGTTAAGGTATGCTATTTTCTTTTTTTTGCATATTTCCTTAATCTCTGGGCGGAACCAAGGAGTTTTGATCATTCTAGCCCGGTTTTTTACAGTTCGTGTTCCCAGGGCTTCATATGCAGCTTCTAAAATGTTGCTTCTTAGTTTCTTCCAGGCTATGTTTATGTTATCTTCTTCTTTTATTGGGCTTTTTTCGATTTTTTCTTTCAACCTGTTCTCGTATAGTTGTTTGGTTGATAAGTTCCATAGTGACTCGATGTTTATTTTCACTTCTTGAGTTGCTCGTGCAAGATTTCTTTGGGGTTTAAACTTCATTCTTATCTTTGCTAATAGCAGGCTATGATCGCTTCCTACATCCGCGGAATTTAACGTCCTGATATCTAATATTTGGTTTGGTTGGACGTATCTGTTGGTAACAATGTAATCAATTGTAGACCTGAAGCCTCTGGTGTTGCTGTATGTAAATTTATAGTGTTCCTTATGATTATAAAATGTATTATTAATCCTTAGCTCGTTAAATGTGCATAGCTGTGTCATTAGTTCTCCAGTGTCATTTAACACGTTTTCGTTGAACCTTTGTTTTATTCCGGGTATTATTTCGTTTCCGATGCGGGCGTTAAAATCTCCAAGGATTATTATTTGTTGGTTACTTGGTAATGATCCGACTAAATTTTGTAGTTGGTCGTAGAAGGCTTCTCTTTCTTCCTTCGATTTGTTATCTTCGGGTGCATAAATTGACACTATATTTAACTTTTTGTCATCCGCTTCCATTTTTACAACCAAGATTCGTGAAGATACGTATCTACATTCTTGTATGTTATTTTGATACTTCTTAGACACTGCGATGGCTACCCCTTCTTTTGCCCTGATTTGTTGTTCTACCCCACTATATATCACTAAGTAGTCTTCGTACTGTATTTGCCCTTTGCCTTTCTTTTTGGTCTCTTGTAAGGCGCAAATATCGATGTTATTATCCTTCAGTTCTTTCAGGGTCTCTTGATCTTTATTATTGAATGACTTGATGTTCCATGTAGCCAGTCGCATTATGTGTTCTTTCTTCCATTTCTTTGTCCATTTTCTTGCGTGTGTCGTCATCTGTATTTCCGTCCTGTTCCGAGGCCAAAACTCTTTTCTATGAGCAATTTTCTTTTTTTTACGTTGGGTAGGGAGCTAACCTGATCCAACAACCTTCCTCCTTTTCCCGGGCTTAGGACCGGCAACATGATCGCTGATCTGCGATCATGCAGGCGGAGATACTATATATGTACATACGACTACTTTCTACTATAAATGTACAAACTATAAATACTATACTATATGCATACTATAAATGTACAAACGACTACTTTCGCCTGGTTGTTGTCTACGCTTGGACAACTGCTTATGAATCGTGGCTGAATTTACCTTTACCTGAAATTCCCTAATCAAACTACGCTTTAAGCTGTCCCATGATTTAATTTCTCTTTCGAACGATATAAATTGTCTTGCCGCTCCTTTTAACATACGTTTCCCGTAGATAAACTTCTGCAAATCGTTCCATCCCAACAATACGCTGGTATCTTCAAAATCGTGGATCCAATGATCTATCAGTAGCTTATCCTCTCCGTTGAAATATGATAGGCTTTCTTCCACATCCTTTATGGAAAACGAAGCGAGTTGTTGCGTAGCAACGCTAACTCCTCCTTCCCCGCGTTGTCCACCTCTCTGTGATTCTTCTTCTCGTTTGCCTTCGTCTCCTTCTTCTTCATCACTTTCTTCGTCTTCGCTTTCTTCGTCTTCGCTTTCTTCATCTTTCATCGCATCTTTCAAGCGATTTCTTAACGCCTGCTTATTTCCGACTGTGGATAACCTTAACTTCTTCGCCGCTTCTTTTAACTCCCTTAATTTCATGGAGTCAATCTGCTCATAGGTGTAAGTGACGGCTTCTTTCTCGACTGCTTTACCTTGACGCTTTCGTTCTTCAACTCGTCTTCTTAGTTGCGTGTTTTGAACGGCCTTTTCGTTCAATTCCTCACGTCCAACTTTCTGCTCATCCGCACTTGTTTCGAGTGTTACCTTCAATTGAGCCATCGTTCAAACAGCTACTTTTCTTAATCTTAATGTTTCTTTATCGTCCTCCTATATCACCGTTACACCAACACTACCGATTACTTCACAACTTTACTTTAGTATTCACGCGTGGTCAACTTTCCTCGCGCAACACTCTTAATCAACTTAGAATCGGATTCACACTGCTGGTAATTGTAACGCAACTTTCGACTTGATACAACTTTATGCAACTTCACACGACTTTATACGACTTTATACGACTTTTTATTGCACACATGAAATCTATTCTCTTTTAATCCTGGAGGGGCCCCCAAAATGTAGGATTCAATACAAAGATGAATAGAATGTTTTCATGTAAATGCAATAATAGCTGTTTGCTGCTTAAAAGCTATACGATGACTAACATACATAGCAACGTACTCACTCATACTATCTCATTTCCCTCACACCATCACAATAAAGGGCGATATTTCTTATGTCTTTTCACTTATTCGAATATTTAGTAACGATCGTTCTCGAACATTCATACTGAACAACAACTTTTTTCTTACTCTAAAGGCGTATATATTTAGCAACGATCGTTCCCCAATATTCCTATCTTAACGTTTCTTCTTAAATTTTTTCTATCCCATCCTAACTGACAAACAACTTTGTTTTTCCTTGAAATACGGATATGTTTAGCAATGATCGTTCTCGAATATTCATATCTTAATTCATAGCCCCTTTGTCTAATTTCCCTTCCCACATATATATATATATATATAAAATTTTTTAGAGGAATAATAACAATTAGTTAATGGAAAACTCAAAAAATGAACAAGAAAAAGCTATTTCAACACAAGTAATCTTTGTAACTCAAGAGATTTTTATTAAAAGTGTTCTTGATTTAACCGCACAGTTTTTTTTTTAAATCTACTAAACTATAATAAAACCAATCTGGACATATGGATTACCGCTATGGGGTATAGCAGCGAAAAGTCACATTGCCAATCTCGAAACTCAACAATCCATAGCCGCGCACAATTGTGAATTCTCCATGGTACGTCCGTAACGAAAAGATAGGAAAGGACCAAAATATTAACACGATAGAAGAAGAAATAACCAAGGCAACCTGCAGATATAAAAGAAGAATTGATACGCACATAAACTCGCTAGCCAAAGATAACTACAACTAATATCTAATCTCTATAATCTCTAGAAGGCTCAAAAGAATACACCCAGGAGCATGAGTAAAAAATGAAACCTCATCGAAATAAATGACAATAGCGATGCTATCTCATTAGAGAAACTGTCCACGTGCTGTCTTTTTCACTTATATAACAATTTACCAAATTTCTACGGACAATATGTAAAGATGTATGGAGTTAATGAATAAAAAAAAAGCTGGTTTTTTGGACTTATGTACGCACGTAAGAAGATATGTTTCTTTGGCGTAAAAAAACATTTTTTTCGCAACCTATACGCCTTACAACATTCCGCGTTTGTTTGTGATGGATACTTTCTTTTAGATACATTTTCGTAACGATAGTAATAGGCATTACACTTCTCTGCATTAGTTTCAAAAATCTCGAAAACTGAAACAGAAATTAAAATGTATATTGACACTGGTCAAAAAGCTACAAGGGATTATTATTTAATAAGAATTATTGTAGAACCAATTTATAAATAGCCAAGATGCCCAAATTATTTCTTTTATTCTTTTGATAGAATATAAATGCATATGATTTCTTCCCAGTGTGAATAAAAAGAAGATGTTCTCTTCCAAAATCTTTAATAATTTCAATGCCGTTGGCTTCTTCTTATTGTTATTGAAAATAATGCTCTCTCTCTCTTTCAGTAAAATGATTGATAAATTATGCGGAGAGAATAAGTTTTGTAATTCTTTGAATAAATATTTTTCAAGAGAATTATAATATTTGTATCTTTTAGAAGCAAGATTATTATTTTTACCTTTTGACAGATTCATGTATTGCCTATTCCTTGTAACTGTGGTTGAATTTTATTCACATGATAATTCACATGAAATCTCTACGAAGGAGACATTAGTTAAAAGAAATTTTTATATTGGTAATCCATTGGAAAATAAAATTTATATGCACAGGTCCGATGCTGAGATGGAGTCTTCTTATTGGGTGTGTTACAGTCTTTGATTGGAACAAAATATGTAGAGCTGCATATTTAGCTAAAACAATTTAAGAAAGTAGTTTATGTATGAGATATAAACATAAAAATAGAAACAGATACCCATAAATTAAATTAAAAATTAATATAATACATATTTCTTTCTCGGTAAAGTATTTTACCTGAACTTTAAGTTAGTAGTCTGGTAACTTGAGTTCAAAAAATCGAAAATTTTTTTTTTGCTTAATTTGAAAGTGCAATGTCTTGAGTATATACTGTGAAAATTTCAGACAGAAATTCGAAATATTTCGGGAGTTATAACGAGTTTCCTAGAGCGCCTCGACGATTGACGTAAGTATAAGTTTACTTAGGAAAATTTGTTGTTGAACTTTAAACGCGTTTTTCTCAAAACATTGTTTTTCTGGTCGGCCCGGGTTTTAACTTTTTTCTACTAAACCGATTGCTTTCAAATTTTAACAGGCTGTTCTTCACACGTATAGTTCTCGTCGGTACTAAAGAGAATTTTTTCCACCCCTAACTTTTTATTTTACAACCCTTTCTTTGCTAAAATAAAAGGACTTTTTTTTTCAAAGTCCGCCATTTTGTGATTTACGCTTGAAATTTAACTTCGGTAGATCCGACCAGAATGAGATGTATATTCTATATTCTATAGATTAAGAATAATCAAGAATATTTGATTTCAGATGACATCAAGAGCCAAAATCACCCGGGCCACCCATGTGCATTTTTTTGAGGTTCCAACTTCGAGTGACAATAATAATAGTTATAAACTATTAAATTTTTTCAAATAAATTTTTTTATATTTTCAATATATACATAAAAACACTCTAAATATTCAAGATAATTCATTTTCATTTTCCTATAAAAAACCACCCTCCAAAAAAGTCATGAAAATAGGCATAAGTTACCAGACTACTACCTTAAGCTATTCTACTTACTATTGTTTGTTATAATATCAGGATGACTCAGAGAACAATTTTAATTGATCGGTATTCTTACATTTAAATCAGAAAATTATCATCATATGGTTAAGGCATAAAAATTCGCATAGCATGTTATCCAGTTTATTCATTTTCAACCTGAATTGATGATCATTATAGAGAAGAAATGAAACGAATTAAAACTAATAAATAATAATACATACCTCAGTACATCTCAAAAAACTAATAAATAATAATACATACATCAATAAATCTCAAAAAAGGCTTTTAATACTAATATTTACAAATAATCAATGTGTTTGATGATATTTTTGAAGATATTCACAGTTTTTTAATATCAATCACAACCGTACATAATAAATAAAATAAACCAGTCTAAGAATAGAACTAATGTCTTTGTTAAGGGCCCAGCAGGGCGTGCTTAGCAACGGTTTGAAGGTTGGGGAGACGCCATATAAAAACATTTCGATATTCTCAATATTCTCAAGATGATTGAGCCGCGTATTTCGAATATACGCTAATAATCTATAATCTTTACAAATGGTACATAAATCGTTATCACGTTGTGTGCCACACAAATTCTGAAGGAAATCCTCGACAGGCCACGCTTGGTATTTAGTATTGAAAAAGAAGTGTATAACTTCAAAACAAAAACAATAACATTCACATTGCACGATACGTTTTCATTCAGTCTTTTATGCCACAACTCTCGATATTTTTATAATTAATTACAGGTCAACTATCACAATATTTACATATTATTATTATTATTACTTTTATTTTTACATAGAATATATAGTTAATAAGGAGATCTGTTTCCCCCTTCCTACTTGATGATCGGTAATATTCGCTAATGTTAACCGATTTAAAATTTTTTTTATTGAAGTAATACTTCTTTTGGCGCGCTTGGGAAAATGTTATGGGAGTGACTTTTTTCCAAGCGACATGGTTAAAAATCGACACCACGAAGTTTGTCGGGCATTGACGATGCGCAGCAAAGCGATTTCAAATTTACGGCATGAAGTCGTCTTTCACATCTCTTCTTCTTCCTCTTTTTTTTCTCAAGCGGGTCACCCATCCAATTACTAATCGTACTCAACGCTGCTTGACTTAAATGATCGAGCGGGAAGTAGTTCTATCTCCGCGCCATGGCCGTTGACGCATAAATTAATTCGATATATCTCCCTTATATATAGTGTGAACTGATATCTATATTTTGATATTTTCATCTTTTTTTCTTTTTTTATTCTCCTTTTTATATATAAATTTATTATATTAAATCCATTAAAAATATGATTCCTTTATTTTTTTGTTAAATAAATAAATAAATAATAATTAGTAGCTTATCTTCTCATACTTTCAATCCTCCCCCTCTTTACCCAGTCACGCTATGTATATATATATATATATATATATATATTTATAAAATTAAATAAATAAATAAACGAATAAAAATATAATAATAAAAGAAAAATACTCAGCTTACATTAGGGAATATTATCGATCATTAATTAGGGAGGGGAGAACAGGTTCCTTTATCAACTATATTCTATGTAAAAAAAAATTATTAATAACAATAATAATAATAATAATAATAATAATAATAATAATAATAATAACAACATAATAATAATAACATTAATTAAAAAATAAACAAGGAAAATTAAAAAAAGTAACAAGAAAAATTAGTATTTATAATAATAATAATTATTTTTTTTTGAAGTTATTTTTGAGGTTATTGAGGTTATATTCGTTTTGGTACGTCAAAGAAGTATAACTTCTTACATGCGTACATAAGTACACAGACCAGTATTTGCATGAAATATTTAATGATTAAAGTATATATAATTGTTATTTATTATTATTAAAGTTGCATATATTTTTATTGTGTTTACTAGGTAAAAAATGAAATGATAACTGTTATTCTATAAAAAATAATCGTCTCTAAATATTTGCGCAAGATATGAAAAATTTTATTATTATATTTCGAATTTTCTTTGTGATAACTTTCGTTCTCTTTCCTTTAAATAATTAAAAATTAATAAACGTTAAAAAAATTTTTTAAATTTATACATATAAAAAATAAAAAAAAAAGTTCTGCTAGAAGAATCGAACACTAAACCTACCGATGCAACAAACGCGAACACTACTACCTAAGCAATTACGTCCCTTAATATATAGTTGAATTTATAAGAATATAAACACCGTTATAACAGAATATTAACACCGTACGGACCGTGAGAGTCGTTCCGCGAAGATGCATAGGAAACAATCATTCTTCTCACTAAAAGTAATAACTTTATATGACATTTAAAAATAAACATATATGTGTGTGTGTGTGTGAGGTGTGTGATACTTTGACTTTTACAAATAAATTCAAATATACTCATTATAACTAATTTACCGATAAAACTAATTTAAGTATCACTCAAATTATTTTGAATTATACTGAATTTTTATTTTAATGTGTTTATTTTTTAGTCTATTTGTGAAATTGCATCTTTTATAGTTAGGAATACGAATACCGATATCCTAATAAAAAACTAGAAACGTATAGTATTAAGAATTTATTTTTAATTTGTAAGGATAATTATATATTACAATTGTTTGATTAGTAACATAATAATGACAACAATGATAAATATTATCTCTTTTTAAATCTCAAGAATATAGTTTCAGCCGGTTTCGTAGTAACACTGAGTTTTAGGTTAACATTTGCAACTGGTATAGGTTCGTCTATTTGAATAATAAATTTTCTTAATACGGTAGCAGCTATTGCCTTCATTTTGGTCATGGCAAATGTTTGACCTGAAAAAGCAATATTCAATAAAAATGTACTTAGCCGATCGACTGTTTAGAATACTATTTCAAGAATGCATAAACATGTGCTTTTACCTATGCATCCTCTTCCCCCAGTGCTGAACGGAATAAAACATTTAGATTTATATTTTCTTGGTAGAAATCGATCCGGGTTAAATCTTAAAGGATCAGCCCAATATTTTTCTTTTCTGTGTAGTGTATATATCGAAAAAAATACCTGACAGTTTTTTGGTAATATAACATTGTCGTTCACTTAATAAAATAAATAAATACATATTATTACTACATAAGACTGTAAACTCAGTGGGAAAAGAAAAAAAACAATAAAAAATTTTTTATATATAAAAATACCTTTTGTATCGCGCTTTAGTGTTCGCCCAATAACTAGTGCAGGTGGGAAAAGACGTAGCGTCTCCTTGATGACTCGTTCTAAATATTTCATTTCCTTAGTATCTTCCATTGTAATAGGAACCTCATTTGGATCGCTTGAGCCGTACAAATCGTACAACTCTTGGTATACTTGATTCTGGAATTGAAAAAGCCGAATAAATGATACAAGTTTTGTATGAAAATATAATTGATTTTTAAAAGATAATAAATAATAATGCATAAGTGGTATCTGAGCGTACTTGAATGTCCGGAAACGTGGCTAACATTAAAAATAAAAATGTCAGCGCATTAGCGGCAGTATCACTTCCCTAAAAATTAATACAAATTGTTTTTTACTTTTACTGAATGAAAAAAAAATTTTTAATAATCTTAAATAAATTAATCTTACTGCAAAAACCATTGTATTTATTTCATCACGAATATCTGCCTCCGAATATTTTCTGGTTTCGTAAAAGGATTTAAATATTGCATCTAAAAATGGACTGGTATCTTTTTCTTTTTTAAAGGAGAATAATAATATTTTATTTATTATTATAATAAAAAGTATTCATCCATAAATTCATTACTAAAAAAATATTTTTTAAAATGATTATTCTTACTTGCATGTGGATCTTTTCCTTCCCGGGTAAAGTTATCTTCATTCATTGAATTCTTCTTTTTCCTTATAATCTTAACGAATATAAAAGTTATATATACATGAATAAATTATTATTTTATTTCAAAGTAATATATTTTTTTGATATTTGACAATTGAAAACAAAAATGGTTTCTTGGTATTTTTACCTCGTTTGTTATTTTATTTAAGGGGGAAAGAATTTCTTGTAGCCGTTTCCCCATAGATGAATTGTTAAATATAATATTTGGATGTAACCAGAATTTCACTATTCTTGTTGCAGCTATGTCCAACGCTCTAAATAAAAATAAAATTCACAATAAAAAGACGAATATTCAATAATATTAGATTATATTATAAATTTAAAAATATTCTTCTGATCATTACTCTGACATATATTCATCAAGTTTGCAATCCGGATTGCTCTGCAAATTTAAATCACTTTCCAATAAGCTATCTGTCAGTACAAAAAAAAACAATTTTTAGAAAATTTTAATATGTCCATCTATTTTTTAGAATTTCCAAATCTTACCATATATTATATCCAGCGTACATAAATGTACGTAATGCATAATGTCTACGTTTTTTCCGTTTGTAGTTTCTAAAATATTAGCTAGTCTGTTTGAATTTTTATCATTGAGTCCATATAAGTCGAAACTTCTTTGAATACTGGATTTAAGATTGTTCGATAAATGTCCCATATTGATGCTTTAAATACGAGAATATTTCTTAATTTAAATATTTATAGTATCTTTTTATATATTTATTAATTAATAAATAAGAAAAGAGAGATTCTCATATATTCATGTGTAGGTGTGTAGGCATTATATGCAATCATAAAAAAAGAAAACTATTTTAATTAGCAATCGTCTAAAAGACATATTTAAAAAATACTGTATTACAGTACGGTATACATAGTTTTTTTTTATTAATTAAGAAGAAAGCAAGTAAACCTATAGTTTACCTGGTGCAGTAAATAATCCATCACCTAAAGCATTTTTCATAGGGAAATATAGAGAACTTTTTTCATAACCGCTAGAACTTTTTGATAGAATCTAAAAAGGAAAACAAAAATTAATATAAAAAAAGGCGGAATAAAAAAATCTTATTCGGGAAAATCGTTTCTAAAGAAGTGCATTAAATTTGATAGATCTTACCTCAATATTTTCAGGATCATCCAAGATTACGACTAATTTTGGGCCAATCCACAGTATCCACGGCGAAGAATAGATTGTAGATAATTTTATTATTTTATGAGTTATATCTAATTGTAAGACAAATTTATTGAATAGAAGTCGCATAAATATAGATATTATAAATAATAAATAAAAGTATACCTTTCATATCACCAAGTAATAGATTCAGATTTCCAATCAGAGGATAAGGCTTTGGACCTGAGCATTTTTTTACCAATTTATGTTCACGAAATTTATCTGATATATATTTGATTAAATAAAATAACAGTATCATTATTACTATTGGAGTAAAAAATTTAGTAATATACAACATGTTTAGTTTAACAAATTATAAATTATAAAACAACTTAAAATAGTATTAAAATACTTCTGGATCTTCTCTTGTATGCTAAGAACAGATATTGAGTTGATACTCCGCAGTGACTTCTTATATCTTTTGCGTCTTAACAGAAACTAAGAAAGAAACATCAAACGGGAGCCTATTTAAGCAAAACCAATATATTACTTTTTTAAGTTTTCAAGGATACCATCAACACGTATGGGCAAAGTTAGACAAAAAGATCTATTTTATCAATTCATTTATTCCGTGCGTAATAATGCTAATTTACATAAATAGAAGAAGTTAATCGCTGTTATAAACATAGTTTCTTCTTAAAGAAATCTTCTTTTTTTTCCCTTCCCTCTGTTTGACTTTGTATTATGCTAATAAAGTGAATAAACGAGATACATTAAATGAGATGCAAGAAGTGTTTGGATTATAGGTCAGATTGAAATGACTTTATTTTCCATTATTGTTATATAAAAGTACCGATTAGTTTTAATTATTCGAGAAAAAATATACATCATTTTCCTTATCCTATTTTAAATGTTAAATTAATATGCAAGACTAAGTTTTCTTTTTCTACCACGTCTATTTTTGAACGATTTATTATATACTTCTGTTACGTGTTTTATTACACTATCTTGTCTGATAATGATTCAACAAAAATTCGTTAGAAAATTATTTTACATAAAAACGTAATAGTCCGGGAGCCTGTGGTTATCAAACGGTATGTAATTTACCAAAATCCAAAATTCATTCAGTCAATCTCTCATAATTACTATACATAAGGCGGAAACTAACTAAGCTCGGCGGTGGTACACATGGTGTCACTTAGGTAGCGTAGTTACAAAATTCAAACCAACTTCAAGAGCATTTTACCAAGACTGTCATTTTGATATTTTTTTTTTACTATTATTATTATTAAAAAAAATAATTGCAGACAATTGTGAAAGTTTTTAAGATATAGAAAACACTTTTGAAAGTGCCAAAAAAAAAACAAATATCAAATGTATTTTAACAAATCTAAACTTTCTATGTTATTTATTATAGTATTAAGAGCCTACATTTTTTACGGTAGAAATGTTCTACGGTATCAAAAAATAGAATAATGTAAACTCCCCAGCACATAAGAACATAAGATTTCATAAGCCGACAAAACTGAACTCACTAACTAACTGCTACCACTCCGTATTGTCCGACTACCCTTTTATACTTTTCCGTCGAACAACGGAGCATCGGCCCCCCTCCATGGGTGACGCATACAGCCTATGTTCTTCACATTTAATCTTAAGAATATCGATGCTTAATCAAACATCCGCACGCACTCACACTAGTGCAGGCGCCAACGCGCACGAACCTGCATAAGCGTTTACAATCGGCCAGTCCTGACGGTGACCGCCCTCGGTCACTAGACCATCACACATACATAAAGGCGCAACGTAAAATGAACATGAACATAAGGTTAATACATACATAAGAAGTACATGAATACAAACATAAGAATACAATCAAAAATTAATACATAAATAAAAGTAATAATCTGAAAGAATAAAAATATAAGATAATCCATAGATAAGAAATACAATTACTCGGATACAATATTTCTCTCTCCTTTTTCCTCTCTTTTTTTTTTTTTTGATCTAATCAATAACTAAAATAATATTCATTCTTACAAACATGAAGCGAGATGCGATATCGGTGATAATCTTAAAAAGGAAATGAAATGAAACATAATACAATTGGATTTTAATCATAAGGATAAAATATACTAAATATAAACTTTTAACTGTTGGTACACTATCTTTAAAGGAAATAAAATGAAATGAAACATAATACAATTGAGTTTTAATCATAAGGAGAAAGTATACTAAATATAAACTAGAGATTGTTCTCTTCTCTCTCTATTCTTTGGCCTGTTCTGTTCCTCGCCAGGGACGCATGTTACAATATTCCCATGTTCCCTGATACGGTCTTTGAGATATTTGGAAGCCTCTTATATCGGCAACTACATATCTATCGTTTCGTAATTTTTTTATAACTTCGTACGGACCCCTAAATTTTGGTATCAGTTTTTTTCCATCCCTACAGTGCTATTAAAATTCCTTACCACCACATAATCACCGACATTAAATTCTGACCGTATCTTATGATGGCGTTTGTCATAATACCTCTTGTTATAATTTTGCTTCTCAGCCATTCTATCTTCGGCCTTATTCCTAATTGCTTTTAAATCGCGTTCGCTATTCGCGATGGGGTTTTCTAAATAACTACGGACATTATCGACAAGTCACCCCTCTGGGTTACACCGAATAATAATTTACTAGGAGATTCCCCGGTTGATGCATTCGGATCGTTATTTAAAGCGTATACAATATCCGTTAAAAATTGATGCCAATCTTTTCCCAATGATTTGTCATTTAATTTGGCTAACAAAGGCGCTATAACTAATTTATCCTTTAACTCTTCCATTGCTCGCAGGTGTTCCTTGCTTATTCTAGGCTTTTCCGGACGAGGTGCATCTAAGTAATTTACCTTTAAGATTTCCTTTAATTCATTTTGTTTTTCCACCGCGATTTTGGGATTAATGTCTAATTCGGTAATTTGATTATCGGTGGAATCATCTATTTCTATATTCATAATCTGATCTATCACTACCTCTTCTTCGGAGCGCTTATCTTTTCTGCTAAAAACTAATCCACATCTTTTTAATGCGTCGCGACCTAAAATAACGGAGTTCACCATTGTAGTATCCGGTACTACCAACAGACGAGTGTCAACCCTTTCGCCGTCATCTAATTTTAAACTAACTTGTATCGAGCCGTGTACTTGCAGACGACTATGATTAATACCATAATATTCACTTCCGAGTTCCGGCGCAGAGTTGATCGGTCCCATCACTAACCCTTTCTTTATGAAACTCACGGGGCTGCCGGAATCCAATAAGGTGTCTAAAACTAAGATGTAGTGTATATTGCCTGAATCGACATCATAAGTTATCTTCCTGATGTAGTCGTCATCGGTGGTCACGTTCCTGGTGACGCTGTGGACCTTCGCCACCCTTCTCCGGGCATTCTGGTCTAAGATGTCCATGTTTACCGCACTTGTAGCAGCTGCCTCTTTCCCTCTTCGGACGGGGGCAGTTCCCCGCAAAATGTCCTGTCTCTCCACAGTTGAAGCATCTGGCATAATTTTCCTCCGACGGCCTCTTATGGTCGATCGGTTTTCTTCTTCCTTCTCCCGTCGGCCGCCTTCCTTCGTATTTTGTAGGACTTCGAGGGCCCGTCGCTCGCACCCTTAACCCGGCGTATAGCGTAATACTTTCGAAAGCCGTCAGCAACGACTCCTGGTCTCGGAAACCAATCATCCGGGCCTGGTTTCTTAATGCAATGTCTGGAATGCCGTCTATCGCATACTCCAAAATTTCTTGTTCTGGGAGGGGAATTCGGTAACCCAGAATCATTTTGTCATGTAGGTAATCTCTAAACGACTCGTTGCCGTTCCACCTACGTTCCTCAAACTGTCTTCTCAACGTGATAACACTTTGTCGCGAGCTAAACATCTTCCCTATTGCTGCTAATAATTCCTCCATTCCATAAGTCACGAATTCGGGTTTTGAGTGAAACCATCGCAATGCTTTTCCCCTCAATTTTAGACTAATTATCATAACAATTTCGGTATCCCGAAGCTGGTGCATTCGTTGTATATAGCGCACTCGTCTTTCCCAGACGGTAAAGGTACCACGCTTCCATCAAAAACGTCGATCATATCAGAGATTACACTTAAGCTGACCTCGCGGTGTCGATCATTCACTCCTGGTCGTGTTCCGTTGTTCCCCTGAGTTGCCCGACCTCACGCATAAGGTCTTCTACCTGCCGACGGAGACTTTCTACTTCGCCGTCTTCGATGGCCGGTGTTTCTAAGGCGGTCGCTCCGTCGTCGTAAGTTGTATCTAAGATAGCTTCATCCCTCCAATGAGGTTCAGCTAAATCTAATCTTGCCATAAGCTCGGCTTTCGTGCCGTACGTCGCCAAGCCTCGAGCGCGTAACATTTCTCCTAGCTCGGTTGCTGTAAGTTTGCGGGTTGTTGCCATGTTTCTTAATTTTCGTAGACACTTTCAATGCAAACGTTTTCTAAATTTTTAGATTTCGAATGTTAAGTCACTCAAACACGTAAGTCCACTAATAACTACATTAATTACGTAATAGATTCAATCCCACTTTTCATAACAAACGCGCGAATCGCGAATTTCTAATTTAGCGAGTTTGAATCCCACTTCTAAATTTGTAAACTCCCCAGCACATAAGAACATAAGATTTCATAAAGCCGACAAAACTGAACTCACTAACTAACTGCTACCACTCCGTATTGTCCGACTGCCCTTTTATAATTTTCCGTCGAACAACGGAGCATCGGCCCCCCTCCATGGGTGACGCATACAGCCTATGTTCTTCACATTTAATCTTAAGAATATCGATGCTTAATCAAACATCCGCACGAACTCACACTAGTGCAGGCGCCAACGCGCACGAACCTGCATAAGCGTTTACAATAATAACATCCCGGCAGACAACGTAACCTTATCTATAAACAATAGTAAGTATGAGAGTATAATGACGATAATAATATTATAATTGAAATTTGTATTTGTATTTTTTATCCGTTTAAAGCAAAATACGAATTTGATAAAAGAAAGTAAGAGTTGTTTACGCCATAAAAAATAATATATTTTCATATCTATAACAAATTTTATGTTTTCTATCCATCAATGTTATCTTCGGAATCATTTCCATCATACAATGGATTTTTATAATCAACTCAATTGATTTTTTCAACACGTAGAGCGCTTCGCGAAATCTTAAGAAAATCACCGTCAGGCCACGCGCGCGTTACTTATATTAGTAAAAAAAAAGAGCAGTTTTTTCGACAGTGACTGACGTGGAACTCAACGTGTTAAAAATGAAATTCAAATTTGTAAATTGAACCAATCATATTTAAAAAAAAATTAAATTTATAAAAATTAGAAAAAAAGAGAAAAGGAAATTAAATAGAACTTTACAAAATTATAAATTTAATTACGTTCACTATATACGTTGCACTCTGTACCCACGTTTCAAATATACTAGAAAAATATTTGCCATAGAACCGCTACTGTAATGAGCTGCAAAAAAGAAGAATGTTATTTGAAGTAAATACAATATTACTGTATTATTGAGAATAGAAAAAAAAAAGATCTCTTTTGGCTTTATATGGTATATTTTCATATACATTCGTATTTACTTAGTCCACTCAAACGGCTCCCATTTCTGAATTTCTGATGACAGCGGGGGAAATTGATCTAACAAGGTGACCTTACACTGGGACCCCCACAGATCTTAACGAGCTTTGGTGTATTAGTAGTATACTTTTAGTGTTATCGTGGTAAAGGGTTTTTTCAAAATGCGCAGTGTTTTGAGAAAAAGGTTTTAAAGTTTTGACTTTTGTAGTATATATTTGAATGATTTTAATTTTGTCTGTGTATCAAGTGACGCGATGGCGTCAGTAATAGCGTTCTAGCTTCTCGCGCAGTTAGTCAATGTTCGATCCTTCGTGAGGGAAGTTTTTTTTATTAATTTTTTTTCTTTCTGTTTTTAATTTTTTTTCATATTTATTAATTTATTATATACAGGAAAGAGAAAATTACTTATTACAAAAAAATTAGAAATAATAAATTTTTTAAAATCTTGCGCAAATAATAAAGGATAATTGATTATTTGAAGTACAGTTAACATTTTATTTTTTAACAGGTATATAAATAAATAAATCTTCAATATACTAAAAACAACAATCGTATATATTCTATTCATTAACAATTTCATATATAATTTTTTTATATCTACGAGTTTTAACAGGTATTTTACATCTATTATTATTTATACACGCAGGTTCCAGAGTGATTGTTATTGTAAAAGCATTCAAAACAATAAATTTTTTCACATCTCGCGCAATTAATGAAAGATGACTTGTTACATAAACAACGACTTTTTAAAAGATTTGTTGGAAAACAAACCTGATGAACGTTTAAAAATATTTCTCTTTCATTTGGTTCTAATAAGGCATTAATTTAATTTATATCTACATAATATTTTTAATGATTAGAATATATACGAATGTTATTTGTTAGTATATTGAAGATTTATCTATTTTTACATACATGTTAAAAAATAAAATGTTAACTGTAATTCAAGTAATCAATTTTCCTTTATTATTTGCGCAAGATTTTAAAAATTTATTATTTCTAATTTTTTTTGTAATAAATAATTTTCTCTTTCCTGTATATATATAAAAATTATTAAATATGAAAAAAAATTAGAAAACAGAAAGAAAAAACATTAATAAAAAAACTTTCCCCACGAAGGATCGAACACGGACTAACCGCGCGAAAAGCGAGAACGTTACTACTGACGCTATAGCGTACTTGATACACAGCCAAAACTAAAATCATTAAAATATATATACTACAAAAGTCAAAACTTTAAAACCTTTTTTCTCAAAACTACTGCGCTTTTGAAAAAACCCTTTACCACGATAACACTCTAAAAGTATACTACTAATATACCAAAGCTCGTTAAGATCTGTGGGGGTCCTAGTGCAAGGTCCCCTTGTAAGGGTAAGTCGACGACGCTGAATCGAATTGTGCTAATTTTTTTGCAAAAGGATCCCAAGTTTTTAAGAAAAAGGGTAAAAATGGATAAATGGCCTTATCTTAGAATCTAGGCTTTTAATCGAAAAAAGTTTTAAACAAAAGTTTTAGAGATTTAAAAATACATAAAAAATGTTCTGTGGTTTTTTTCGTATTTGCAAAAATAAGCGAGAAAGAGTACGGGAAAGCAAGTCTTGCCCCTCTGTCGGTTTTATCACGCGAGCGCGCTAGTATGCTAGTTGCGTTCGAGCGTCTGTGTGTACTAATCACAAACGAAGGATCTTCGGACCCCTTTCTATTTGTTTAAGCGATAACGAGTATTTTTTTTTCCTGGCCATCGAAAACAGAGCGTTCTGTATACGATTTTTTCTTTTGGTAGCAAGCATTTTTGTTTTGGCCATCTAATGTCGAGGGTATATATCTATTTATACCGACGTATAAGCGCGGTATTTTTAAATCGAATCTTGATGCTTATGTTACGCCGTTTTTTATTTATTGTCAAAAATAGTAAACCTTGAATAAAAGAAAAACAATAATTCATTTTAACAGAAACTATATTATTTAGTCGAGAGGAAAAGTAATGAATTAATTTTGTGCCTCGCCATAAAATTAATTAGAATAATTAATTGATATTAATTTTTTGCCTCACAAAAATTTATTTCTATATAAAATTGAATACGTATTATTTGTAAGACGAAATTTAAAATTTAAATATTTTTCCTAATAAATTACTTTTTATATAATATTAAATTACTGATTTTTTATTATTTTAATATTTATTTGTGTATTAAATTGAATAGATATTTGAAAAAAAAAATTTCTATCTACACATAAAATTAATTTAAGATATAGGAAAGGATATTCTAAAAACATGGAATTTATCTTTTGTCTAGACATAATTGTAATTCATTTTTATTATGTTTTAAGAAAACAGTAATGCGTTTTTATTTAGCTTTAAAGTCATAAAAATTGTATGAAAAAAATTGAGCACCTGTCAAGTGGTGTGCTTGCGTAAGTAGTATCGTCGTCGCTTCTCGCGCCAGTTATTAACGTTCGATTCTTCGTGGGGGAATTATTTTTTTTTTATAAATTTTTCTATCTTTAACAAGGAGACGGTCAGTGAGTCCCACCTCAGATTTTTTTAAAGTTTGTCAATTCTCAAAGAGAGAACTAGTGCTGTCACCGCACCATGGCCGTTGACACATAAAGTAATTCGATATATCACTCTTATATTTACTGTGGACTGATATCTATATTTTGATATTTTTTTATTCTTTCTTATATATATAATATATCGATCGATTGAAAATATTTTTCTTTTTTTTTTGTTAACTTAATAAAAATAATAATTAGTAGCTTATCTTCTCATACTTCCAATCCTAACCCTTTTTCCCTTGTCACGCTATATATATTTTATAAAATATAAATAAATAAATATAATGAATAAAAATATAATAATAAGAGAAAAATAATCTTCTTACATTAGAGAATATTATCGATCATTAACTAGGGAGGGGAGAACAGGCCTTTATCAACTATATTCTATGTAAAAAAATAATTATTAATAACAATAATAATAATTATAATAACTTTAATTTAAAAATAAACAAGGAAAATTAAAAAGTTATAAGAAAAATTAATAAAGATAATAATAATAATATTATTAATAATAATAATAAATTTTTTTTTCTTTAAGCTATTTTTTTTGAAGTTATTTTTGAGGTTATTGAGGTTATATTCGTTTTGGTAGGCCAAAGAAATGTAACTTCTTACGTGCGTACATAAGTACATACGAACCAGTTTTTTTTTGCTTATATGAGTGTCTTAGACGTTGATTGTATTTGTTTCTTTATTATCGTCCTCGGAGAGCGTATTGAAGTTCCTGACAAACTTTTAACAAATTTTTCAGTAAAGGTCATCTGAAAGTCAACATTTCTCACGTCGTTGGATTCGATTTTTCTTTAACTCATAAGAATATTTTTGTAAAAATATTTTCCTTTAAAAATATACGATGACTTTTATATTTTGAAAAATATGACCTTGAAAAAAAAATTCGGCCTATCACTATAATGTGCGTCTTTGGACAGAATATTTTTGTCCTCTAACATTTTATCTATCGTACAAAATAAACGAGATACTTTAGGTGGTCGAATTAGGCAAAAGACCCTATATAGTTTAGTACTCATATACATACGTATGCACGTGCTGTAGATAAGGTTTCGATGTGTTCCGGGATGTTATTACCGGAAAAATTGTCTACCGTATAAAATGTAGGCCAGTAATACTATAATTATAACGTGATTAACGAATTAACGTATTTCATTAAAATACATTTAAAATTTAATTTCTTTTGAACTTCCATAAGTGTCTGCCATAGCTTAAAAACCGTCACAATTTTCTGCCGTTTTTTCTGCATAAAATACTAGTAAATAATAAAATATCTAGATGATAGTCTTGGTAAAAAGCTCTTGAAGTTGGTTTAAATTTTGAACCTGTGCTACCTGGACATTTGAACCTGTGCTATATGGACCGCCGCCGAGCTTAGTTAATTTCCGCCTAATGTATGTATAGTAGGTATGAAAGATTGACTGAACGAAATTTGGATTTGGTAAATTACGTGCAGTATGCTGGCCACTGGATCTTGGATTATTGCGTTTCTATGTAACAATAATTTTCTAATGATTTTCTATTGAATCATTATCAGACAAGACAGACGTGTAATAAAATACGTAATAGAAATACATAACATATCATACGATTAAAACACGTGCGATCAAAAGAAAATTTGTCTAGCACATTAATTTAACATTTCAATAAGATAAGAAAAACTGAGTATTTTATCTTGATAATTAAATAATCGAAACGCTTATATAATAATACAAAATAAAGTCATTTCAATCTGACCTTTAACCAAAACACTTCTTGCTTCTCATTTTATGTATCTCGTTTGACTAGTAATTATTTATTTGCATAATACAAAGTCAAATAGAGGGAAGGGAAAAAAACAAGATTTCTTTAAAAAGAAACTATTTATAACATCGATTAACTTCTCTTTTCTAATGTAAGAAACTACGTAGATGATACATTCCGAGTACGCAAACTAGTATCGAATAAGTATCGGAATAAATGAATTGATAAAATACAGCTTTTTGTCTAATTTTTTCCATACGTGTTTAACCTGACATCCTTGACGCCTGGACAAAGTATGATCTCGATCTTGCTTAAATAGGTTCCCCGTGTGACGATTCTTTTCTAGTTTCTGTTAAATCACGAAAGATATAAGAAGTCGCTGCGGAGGTTAAGCTTAATATCACTTCTTGGCTTACAAGAGAGGGCCCAGTTGTATTTTAAAACTATTTTTGCTTGTTTTATAATTTTATATTTGTTTAACTAAACATGTGGTATATAATAAAGTTAGTGTTTCAACAGCATAATAATAATGTTATTCTATGTTCTGAAATATATAATAAATAGATTTCGTGAGTATAACATGGTAAACAAATTTTCGGGACCTAAAGCTTACCCTTTAATTTTTTTTTTTTGTGGAAACCTGAATATATTTCTTGGTGATTTAAAAGGTACATTTTTATTCTATTTTTATAATGTCTATATTTATGCGATCTCTATTGAATGAATTTGTCTTACAATTAGAAATAACTCATAAATTAATGAAATTATCTGAAAACTATTCTTCGCTGTGGCTATTGTGAAACGACATTTAGTGTTCGTTATAAACCGTATCGTTCCTACTACTCAAGTAAACGCTCGCGACTGCTCTCGCAATTCTCTTCTTATTTATTCCCCCTCTCTTTTACATCAGCTGACTTGTATGTCAGGTACGTACCAATGATTTCGACTAACGCGGTAAATCAATTAAAGAATATTTCTTTACATCTCCCCTCCCGAAGGAGAAAATGTTTACATTTTCTTATGAATAATGTACAAATAATATAACTATTTTATAACTAAATCAGCAATTAACAAAAACCCTCTTTTTTTTTTTTTTTTTTTCTTTTTTTTGGATTTCCCGTTATTGCTGGAATTAATTTTTATATTGGAATAAATTTAACCTTTGTCTTTTTCGTCCCATATTAATTTCAAATATTGAGTTCGAAAATTTTTCCAATCTGATGCATATTTTCTTTATCTCCTACATTTTCCCCTTTTCTTGTTAAAAACGTACGCGTATCCACTCTGTTAGCGGGCTTTAACTTATCTTCAAATTGATTGAAAGTAATCTTAAAAGAATCTTTACGAGTTTCTACGTTAACATTTTTCTCCCAGATAAATTTTGTATCATTTGTTTCGTTATTGAAATTAGATTTAATGGGAGATATAATTTTACCTTTTTCCAAAGAATCATTACTATGTATTTTAATTGATTCATTTTAAAATCATTTGTTTTTTTCACAACATTTATAGCTTTGAATTCGTTTATTTTACCTTTCCTTTCGCAAGGAGTACTTTCACGATCTTCCGAGTTCCTATCATACTTTTTATGTTTGGAATATTTTCTATCATCAGTTTTATAATTCGTTCTTTCCTTAATTTTACTTATACTTCTTTCGTGTAATACAGATTTAGTGTCATGTAAACTAGAATATTTGTTTCTTCTACTTTTCGACGAAAGAAAATCCGTAGTACCATATTTTTCATTAGGTGTACTTTTATCTTTATAAGATCTGTCGGAAGTTATTGAAACATTGTCTTCTTTATCCTGAGAACTTCGTCTTCTGTCTCTATCTCTGTATTTATTTCTGTAATCCTTGTTGTATCGATCATCATAATGTTTATATTTTCTGGCAGAATGTTTCAAAACAGATGATCTATTTCGTTTATGACTATATTTATCTTTTTCACGATAATGTTCGATACTATCTTTGGAATAATTGATATGATCATTGCTAGATTTTTTTAATATTCTTTTTCTTTTCTATAAGATGTGCTATGTGATTTTGAATCTTTATCATACTTCCTATTACTCCTAACATTTCTTTCTGTATAAGAATTCCTATTTAATTTATTTTTTTTACTCGCCATTTTAAATCCAAAACATACATCTTCATCAGAAATATTAGTTTTATCAATAAAATTACATACAACTTCTTTATTTTCTGAATTGTATCATCCACATTTGAATTCAGTATCTAGGGTATGAATGATTTTCTTTGTCATCGATATTAATATGTGTATTTTTTTTTTCTTCTTCTTCTTCTCTTCTTCTTCTTCTTCTCCTTCTTCTTCTTCTTCTTCTTCTTCTTCTTCTTCTATTATCTTCTTACGGCAACGTTCTGTATAAACAGTAGTACTAGCAGTATGAGGTACTGGTAACTTTTTAGAATGATACTTTGTATTACAAAATTGATTATTTAAATGCTCGTAATCTTCTGCTTGATCCTCATTGAGTTGATTAAAATTAACACTTTCAAAATGTTGAAAATTTGTTTCAGAAGAATTACTGGCAACCGGATCATATTTATCGTTATTTGAATTAAAATTTGCTAACTTCGGCATCAAAGTTTTCTCATTCTCAGTGTACGTTTTTTCCAGATAATTGCTGCACTGATTTGTTACAATCTTTCACATTTTTATTAAAATGACCCTTCCTAAAAGTCATATCGTCAACTTGCTTCCTAAGCTCGGCTATCATTCTATCTTTACATGAAATTTCAGCCTTTGCTGTTTTACGCAAGAAGATAAGTTAACCTCAAAGTTTCCTTAACTTTTTGGGTGTTTTCTAGTTGTTTTAAAAGCTCGCTAACTTCTTTATCAATTTTTCACATTTTCAAAAATTTTTTCATTATCTTTAAAATCTGTTTCATCATTGTAACTAGGCAAGTCTTCATAAATGTCGATTCTTCACTAATCTTTTGGTTTTTTTCTTCCTCTACTTGACTGACTGTTAAATTTTCATCTTGCATCAAACGGAATTCTTTGATGCAATCGAGTCCGATAAGAAATTCATTGTCGAACTTTTCTTCGTCTACTATGTAAACCTTCATTTTTTTTTCCATATTAAAAATTTTTATACTTAAAGTGATGAAACCACTAGCTCTTCTTATGCCAATGATCGTTTTAATCTTGTATTTTTTGGACTCATTGGATTTTCCATTTTTGATTTTTAACAGCTTTGAACTGATTAACGAAACATTCGCACCAGAATCATAAATTCCATTAACCTCCATTTTTTATCCAATAATACCTTTACTTTATCAATGGCAGCACTACTAGTTTTTGTGGCTCTTCAACTTCCAGTTGTGAGTTATTAACTAATTTTATTGGATTTTTTCTTCCTCTTTATCCGTTTTTGTTCTGAACCAGCAAACGCTTTCGGGGTGGTGTCTATTTTTTTTCCCATTAACTCGCATACTTTAGAGGGATTTTTCTTTCCTACTTTATTTTTATAAGTTGGGGGTGGATTTTTTTCCTCACTGAAGTCTCCTTTTTCTACCAAGTATTCCAGACTTTTGATCCTTTTAACAGATCTCTCGTTCCTTTAATTTCGTTTCGGTCAATTCTATCCGAGATGTATTCTGGCAGACTAATGGCTATCAATAATATCATCATTTCCGCATTCATATTTTTATCTACTTCCAGAAGTATTTTTTCTTTTTTTAATGCATAGTCCAATAATGAGCCACCTATATTTAAAATTTATAGCATACCTTGCTGTTGACCATCCCTTATCTGAGTAAGTTTCAACGAAATCTTCTTTCCAATCTGCCCAACTCGAGTTTATGGAGTGTTTCATCAACATTGAACTGTACCAGTCCACACAAGAACCTTCTAAGAACAATCTCAGAATTTCTATCTTTTCCTCATCTCGTTGCACATCCAGGCGTTCGCATTCTCTTTCGAATATATCTATCCATTGGGTAACATTGCTTTTTGTCGGTGAATTTTTCTAACATGAACCTTTCTGAAGATGACTTAATTGTCCTCTTTTGTTCAGTCGTTGTTTGGGGATCACTACGTAAAGTTTGTTTCAGATCGTCTTTTGATAGGTCGTTTGAATTATTAGCCTTCGGTCTTCCCATCTTTCTTCTAATAACATATCCCCGAACTGGATATACCCCCTTCATCAATGTATTCAGCCCGCAACTCAGTTCACAATCCACGCGTTCACTTTGATTCCTTTTTAAGTTTGCTTTTAACTTTCTTAAGGTATCGGTCTTCATTAATTCCGTGTGTAAGTTCACATCCTGCAATTCTCCTGGTAGGTCAAAAATTTCGCCGTCTGGTGTTGTAATGGAAGTCACTACTAGCGCGTTCAATTTCTTGTCTGTGGCTGCTTTCATGGTAAATTCGAAAAACGTAATTTCTCCTTTTTCTTCAGTCTTTTTTGAATTTTAACGTACAAAAATGTCGTTTTATAAGACTATTTATGGTGTAGGTCGAGTACAGTTAAAAAAAAATTGTGTTTCTGTAACGAGAAGATTTAAACTTTATTTTCAAACTTATGTGACAAATATTTACATTTCTTACCTGTAACGAGAAGAAACGACATTTAGTGTTCGTTATAAACCGTATCGTTCCTACTAATCAAGTAAACGCTCGCGACTGCTCTCGCAACTCTTATGTTATTTCCCCCTCTCTTTTACATCAGTTGACTTGTATGTCAGGTACGTACCAATGATTTCGACTAACGCGCGGTAAATCGATTAAAGAATATTTCTTTACATATATATATAAGGATCTCTCTTTGTCTCTTTTTTAATAAATAAATATATAGAAAAAAAACATTATAAAAAAATTAAAGTAAGAAATATTTTCTTATTCAAGCATCCATATGGAAGATTCATCGAAATATCTTACATCCAGTATCAAAGAAAAAATGGTTTCAACTTATGTGGACTTAATAGTAAAAAATTCAATCAGACTAAATAATATTTTAGAAACTACTAACGGAAAAAAAACATAGATTTCATGCATTGACGTACATCTTTGTACGTTGGACATC
>NW_025113004.1:0-64699 GCF_010416935.1 Polistes fuscatus | reverse complement strand
ATTCTAATTTTTTTTTTAAAGTTTTTTTCCAAGTCTTTTTTTAAGTTATTTTATTTTAAGATTTTTTGAGGTTATTAATTTTATACTTGTTTTAGTTCGTTAAGAAATATAACTTCTTACGTGCGTACATAAGTACACTGTATCGTAATAAGCATTCCCAAAGAACGGCGCCGACCTACAGTTGTCGCACTAGGAACACTCTTTGTTACCGAGCGCCTTTTTTGACGCTTTGCCGTAACGTCGGCTTTTTCATCAGCCGTTACCCGGCAGCCATTATAGTTAAAATTCTGAAACGGTTACGACGTGATTTTCAAGTACTCTCTAATACTTACATGTGATCTCGTTCCGTTTCTGTGACCTCTCACGTGATTAATAAAATCACATATCGTCTACTCTCAGGATTAATATAATCCTAATTATCTTCAAATCGCCTCACGTACGGCAACACTGTCTGACCACCTATTTGTAACGGAATTATTTAAAATCCAAACCTGCAATTGTTAAAGTGCTCGGCGTTCATCTCATTTTTATTTTATTTTGTTTCCTTAACATACACACATCAGTTTTATTTTTTATTTTTTACTGCTAAGAGGGAGTCCATTAATTTAATAGAAAAGATCATGAAAAAATATATCTCAGGTTAACAGAATTTTCAACTATCTTCTTTTGCCAAAATACGTTCTACAAAAAAAAAAAAAATATATATTAAATTAAAAATATAAAATTGGACGAACCACTATGCAAAATACCATAAAAACATATCGTTAGAGGTTGATCCGTTTCCCTTGATAAATCCATGGATAGTGCAATTGCCAGAAAGCAAGATCAATAATTGAAATTCTAGTCTTAGTCAGTCTTGCAACTAGATTTTTGCTTGAATTTTCAATATTTGAGTTTTTTATAAAGATGCAAAAATGTGTTCAATATAATCTCATAACATAGTCATTTTGTTTTCTTATCGTTTGTATTTACATGAAAATATTTTAAACTCTATGTCTTCTTCGCAGAGATTCTATTTAATTATTATGCAATACAATGAAGCTTCATTACGCGGAAAATCTATGCCCATAATGGTTAAAAGGCTCCTATAATAATCTTTATTAGTTAAAAGCAATATCATACTACCCCTAAAAAATATTCTTCATAGTAATAATATACTGATTCTTTCAGCTATAGTGTAAAATTTTTACCGGAAAGACAACAATTAATTTTACCGACGAGTAGTATGGTCTGACAATATTATCATCTATAAAGATTTTTCAAGACCCTGCCTAATGTTTATTTACACTTGGAAAGAAAAAAAATTATAAATTTCCTTTGAATAATTTGAAGAAGAAATGCAATCCGGTCATTCGAAATTAAAAAATCAAATAAAAAACCACATTCTATTTAAGATTTTTTCCGTGTGAAAACTGTATTGCTAAGCCTTGAAACAAGGTAATGAAAGACTTTATTGTTCATTAGTCGCGATCAATTCACCAATTGGTACGGATATGTTTATATTTTGCTATTCATCTCTTATCCCAGTGTCTATTTACATTTAATAAATAGAATATGGTCGTTATGTTTCGTTAAATTTGAAATCTTTTAACTCGTTAGGTCAATGGATATAATACTTTGCATATCCGGAACAAGAATATGCAAACATTCTTGCCATTGCTTGACAAATAGCTACTGGATTCAGGCATTCAACTACACGATGTAGCAGGAAAATACCAAGAGAAGAGGATGACAACACATGAAAAATAATTGAAATGGAACGTTTACTAACAGCAAATATGTACTCAATACTTAGGTGTGCAGGAAAGCAGATGAACCTGCTTCTGTGAATGGACAGTTACCAAAAGCCTGCTCCTCCTCTAATATATCAGATGAAATTATTGATATTCAATCGCCTGAAGAAATTTTTAGATGTAGTCATGCAAAAAAACGTTACATTCTTTAAGATTAGCAATATTCAGGTTCGTGTCCTGCCAGCTGTCCAGAGTCTTATAAAATGATGGTGAGAATTTTGAAGTCAATGGACGCTTATTTTCACATATATCAATTAAAAAAGGACGGTCGTTATATGTTGTCTTTCGCTACATTCATAATTCCGTGGATTTGAATTCCCTTAAGGAAGAATTTTAAAAGCGTTGGCATGAAGTTGTAAACACAAATAATATAAGACGCAGTGGTAGGGCATACAACTCGCTACCAATTCTATATTGATGTGAACAGAAATAAAATAAGAAAACAGTATTTAATAGACACACACTTTACAATACTATAGTCAATATCACTAAAATTATGCCTAAAAAAGAAAGAAATAGTTAAATACAAAGGGTGACAAACGTGCAGATAAACTCAGAGTTGTTGCAACCGCACATACCAGTGTGTCAAATGTTCAGGTCAACACTCAACAGCTGATTGCAAAAAATCCATACAGATTTTACCAACTTGTATTCTAATTTATCGGCCTCTATACGTGAATACTCCTACAAAGATGTCCTAGCTATCAAGAGCAGCTTAAGAAAACGTTCCTAAAACCAAGGCTTAGGAAAAATCATAATGTTCTGATCAACTTAAAAGCAAACCAGGTAGGGAAAAACTAAAATTACACAAATCCACTGGTTTTTATGCTCAAGCAACGAAGAAGATAATCACTTGTCAAATAATCTAAACCTAGAGACATTCAACACGAAGATACAAGCAATTGTACAAAATCTTCAGAAAGTCTGACAAAATTGAAAAAACTGAATGAAAACAATCTATGCATGTAAACAACTTATTTCATTATTAACGTTCTCCAGTAAATTGTCAAGTAACGGCAAATAATTAGGACTATAAGTATCTTTCTTTTGAATGCCAACGGTTTAATGCAACGAAAAATTGAGTTGAAAGCTTTCTTGAAAATCAGGATATTCAAATAAGACTTGTATCTGGACACACTTTACTGACAAGATTATTTCAATTTTTTGGCTGAAGGTTTACTGCGTGAATCATCCAAGTGAAAGAACACATAAAGATAAAGCAATTATAATAAATCTAGTCCTAAACATTTAAATTAGCACCCTATATAAAAGACTATTGTCAGACAAAGAATGTAAAAATTTAGGATTGCATAACCTACTAGCTATCCTGCAGTTTACTGTCCTCCTAAAAACAATATTCAAAAAGCAGAATTTGATCATTTCATAGAAAGTCTAGGCACTAAACAAATGAGAGAAACGATTTTAATGCGAAAAAATTACCTTTTAGGCAGTAGAACTGTAATCCTTTTCTAGCATTTATACGTGACCAGAAAATGGTCGAATCCTCCCAATGAGTTCTATAAACAGTTTAACGCTGGAATGAGTGAGATAGGACAGGATAGGTAAATGAGCAAAACACTTTTACACGGCACAAAGCTACTTGCCTCGGCATAAAAACTCTCACGGAATTGAGAGAAAAGCCGGGGCAAGAGAAACAATTTATTCAATAAACTGATGAAGCATACAATTACAAACAAACGCTGAAAGAAAATATTAATAGAATAAACGACGCGAGGTACCTTTTGGTCGCACGCTAGAGAGCTCTCTTATGTTCGCTTCCGACGCAAGACGACAATCGAACGCACGCGGTTTATCGCACCTAACGATTGCCTGTCTGGCCAGAACCTTATCTCGCGTTGGTAGCCTGGCGACCGGTTGCAGATAATTCGCCACAAGCCACGTGGGGAGCCTGGAGACAAGTTGTGGATAAAACGGTACACGCTCCGACTAGAAGCCCACGTGAGGAGCCGGGCGGCAGGTTGCAGACAATTCGCTAAACCTGGCCAGCTGGACGCCCACGTGGGAGCCTGGAGACAGGTTGTAGATATCCGTACAACTGCCCGACTAGAAGCCGCACGTGGAGAGCCTGTTGGAAACAAAAACCAAAAAACTCCACACACTCCTCACTCACTCACACACGCTCTTTTTTATTATTATTTTCTTACTCCGCCCCTTTCGGGTTTGGAGGACTTCCCTTACAATCTCCCTTCTACAATCTCTTATAATACTTTGCCATTAAACTATGAACATATTACCTATAACATCCTAGATACACTATATTACCAACATAACAACTTACTACTAACAAACTTAAAAACTGACTTAATATAAAAACAAACAAAAATTATCTTAACACTTTTCTCTCAAACCCTCTCCGCTTCCCTTCTCTTTCCTATCACTCGTTTTAATATTTCTGCCTCCTTCGCATCCTGACTTAGTATCTCTTCTATTCCAACCTCACTCCTCGTTACTTCACATGTTCCCAGTATGTGCATGTAATCTTCCTCTCCTTTATTGCACAATCTACACCTCTTCTCTTCCTCCCCTTTCCAAAACTCTCTGCTTTTGCATTCATTCCCGCATCTGAATCTTGCTATTATTTTCCTATCCCTCATTGACATATCCTTTTTCAAATATTCTGGTTCTTCCTCTACTCTTATATACTTGTATATCGCATTATACCTTGAATTACCTATCTTACCCTCTCTTCCTTGAATTTCCTTTCCATGTTCAATAATATCTTTTCTCTTACCTCCTCTTTGAACTCCATACCTCTCATATATCTTGATTCCTTTATTCTCTCTCTTCTTATTATTCCCCCTCATCTTTGACTCTTTCCCTATTTTCTCTCTTTCTCTATCTCTATCCCTTTCTCTTATACATTCCTTCACCAATTTTATATCCGAATCCCTTATCTTCTCTTCGAATTTTAACGCTCTTCTTAATGCTTTAATTCTCATTTTTTCATATTTACATTCTTCCTCCACTATATAATTTGGCGTATTACTATCTAACCCTAAGGTCCATTTCATATATCTTCTTTGTACACTTTCCAGCCTCTCATCTTCCTCCCATCCCCATATTTCTGCTCCAAATAACGCTACACTCTCCACTAACGCTGTAAACAATTTCTTTCTTCTTCTGTAGCTTTTTTTAAATATCCTTTCTCCTATACTCCACGCATTCTTCATTACGATTATTGCTTTCCTCTTCCTCTCCTCCAGTGCCTCTCATTCCTTCCATTCTTCTGTATATATAACCTAGGTATCTTATCTCCTCCACCTCCTCTAATTCTCTATCACCCCACTTCCACAGTCTATCCTTACCTTTCTTTTTTCAAATACCATAATTTTCGTTTTTGTATCACTTAATATCATCTTCTTCTTTTCCAGGTATTTCTTAAACCTTCTTATCATACCTTTCAATTCTTCTTCTCTATCTGCAATTAATACTATATCGTCTGCATATGATACGCTCCACACCTTCTCGTTCCCAACTCTACATCCTCCTTCTTGCCCTTTTCTCATCTCCTCTTCTAAGTCCGCCATATACACATTAAACAAAGTTGGACTTAACGGGCATCCTTGTCTTACTCCCTTTTCCGTCAAAAATTCCTCCGCTTCTTCCTCTCCTACTTTGATTACATTTATTGTTTTTTGTAAATGTCCATAATCCTCCTACTTAGCTTAATTCCCACCCCCATCTCCCTCAATCTCTCTTTTAATACTTCTCTATCCACCCTGTCAAACGCCTCCTTAAGGTCCACAAAACATGCAAAAATTTTTCCTTTCGGTTTACATAATTTCTCATCTACAATATGTTTAACCGTATATATCGCCTCTACTACTCCTCTCTTCTCTCTAAAACCAAACTGGCTCTCCGCTAATTTACCCTCTATCTTCTTTTTCAGCATTTCATTCAGCATACTAGCATATATTTTATATGCTGTACAAGTTAAAGTTACTCCTCTGTAATTTTCTATACTATCTTTATCCCCTTTTTTATAAATCATGCACATTGTCCCTCTTCTCCACTGTTCCGGTATTTCCCCCTCTTTCCATATTTTCCTCAACAACTCCCACAGCGCTGTCTCCACTTCTTTTGGCATATATTTCCACACTTCATTTTCTAACTTATCCTCCCCCGGTGCCTTTCCTAACTTAAGTTTATTGACCTGTCTCAAAAATTCTTCCTTGACCAATTCTTCTTGCTCCTCTCTGCTGTTCTACCTCTTCCCTCCTCCTTCCCTCTGTTCTCTTCCCCTTCTTTCCTTTCCTCCTAACTTTTCCATGAAATGTTTTCTCCAATGTTCTATCCTGATCTTTTTGCTTATCTCTTCTTTCCGCTTCTTTCTGAACCTATTAATATACCTCCATACCTCTCCTTCACCTGTTGCATTTTTTAACTTCTCCTCTTCTAAACTTTCAAACCTTTTCCTTTTTGCCTCACACCAATTCCTGTACTCTCTTTTTTTGCCTAAATAAAAACTCCTTTGTACTTCCTTTTTCCTCCATGACTTCAGAATTTTCCTTAATTCCCTCTTTTTTCCTTTCCATTCCTTATCATACCATTTTCTATCTCCCAACTTCCATGCCTTGACTCGCTTCTTCATTTTAGGTACTACTCTTTCTATTACCTCCTTTATCTCTTCCCACCTTCCCTCTATCTCCTCTTCTTTTCCCAACCCAACCTTTACACCTTTCATGATACTGCTCAATCACCTCCCTGGACCAAATTCTTCTTTCTATCTCCTTTTCTACCTTCTCTTCCTCTCCTTTAATTTTACTTCTTCCTCTAAGTATACTTCTAACGGCATATGATCTGCCTCCGTTCTATGCCCTATTCTCATTTCCTTTATCTGGTCAAAAGCCTCCTGATTCCCAATTGCATAATCTATCACCGATTCCCCTCTGCTACCAATATATGTGAACTCTCCTTCCTCTTCTTTCTGCCCATTTACTATGCACCATCCTTCTTCTGCTATTTCCTTTACAAGTCTTCTTCCTTCCTCATTTATTGTCTCATCTTTTGACTGTCTTACTTTAACTCTCTTACTTTCCCTATCCGTTTCCTCTACCCATCCTCCCTCATTACCGGTTCTTGCATTCCAATCTCCCACTAACAAAACACATCCTTTTTCCTTTGACTTTACTTTTCCTCTTATAATTTCCATTGTCCTTACTATATCTTGGCTGTACCCCTACTATTTTCCAAATCTGTCCTCCCTGCCTTATCTCCTGCATAACTATATTCTCACTCCAAACCTCAAATTTCCTACCCATCACCTCTTTACTAATTCCTACTATTATTCCTCCTTTTGCTCTGCCTTTACTATAATTTCTTGTTGCTGCTACACATTTCCACTCAAACTCTCTTGGCAATTTCCCTTCTAACCCTGCCCATTTATCTTTCTCCAACCAAGTCTCTACTAATATTACCACCTCAAAGCCACTCAGATACTTCCACACTTCTTTGTCCTTACTTAACACCCCCGCTATATTCCACACACACATACTCATTCTTTTTTCCTCTCCTCCTCCTCCTTTCTAACTTCCTGTTCCTCTCAATCCTTCCTTCTCTCCTTTCCCTCCTCCACAAACTCCTCCCTCCACTCATCATACCTCATCCATCTATCCTCTATTAATATCCTCATATAACCTACTCTAGCTCTTTTTCCTTTACACCTCTGTTCTCTTGCCTTATCTAAAATCATCCTCTGATCTCCCTTTCCTTTATCGTCATGTCCCTATCTATATACACTCCTCTTTCTAAGTACTTCTTATTCCTCATTACCTGATCCCTCATTTCCTTATTCTCCAGCTTTACTACCACTAATTTTTTCTTCTGCCCCTTACTCACTCTTACTTCTGTAGCTTTCTCCACTTTAACCTTTACTTTAATATTCTTTTCGATAAACTCCTCCACCTTTTTTTCCAAATTTTCCTTCTCCATGTTTGTACCCCTTATCACAATATTATTCCTTCTCTTCTCTCTCTCACCTCTTTCCTTAACCCATTCCAGCCTGTATATTCTCTGTTCCAGTGATTTCTTTTCCTCCATCCATTGTTGCCTTTCTCTCATCCACAATTTCTTCTCCTCTTTCCATTCCTCTTCCCTTTTTTCTAAAATGCTAATCAAACTTTCTATTTTCTTTTCCATTCTGCCCAGCTTCTCATTCATCTCTCTACTATCCTGGTTCTCCTTCTCGAAACATAACCTCGACTGTTCCATCTCCTTTTTGTCTGCCTTACTTCTTGTTTTGATGTTTCCGCTTGTATTACCGTTCATCTTAATAAATCTCCTTGGTCTGACAGAAATCTTCTTTATCGACTCTTCTACCAACGCTTTATCCTCTATCCTAACCTCACTCTATCAGGCGTCCTCCTTCTTTTACCCTTTTTCTTCCTCTCTACACTCTCTTAATCCTTCCAGACCTCTTAAACTTCTTCCTTCACTTTACCTTTCCTTCTCTATTCCAGTTGCTCCTCCTTTTACCCTTTAATCCTCTACTTATCACTTTTTCTGGGATCTTTCTTCCACACGACCACTCTTTCTCGCGCTCCTACCGGAAGTCCACACACGCTCTATTTACGTTGCTTAGAACAAAAGGCCAAGATAATGAGAAGCTCAAGATGAGAAAAAACACTGTTGGTAGCTCAAACCAGAGTGCCCACCAGAATGAGACTCGTGCGTGCACACGACCCCACGCATCCTATTCCCCCCGCACACCGCAAGACGCACTCCCCTGCCTCTTGCATGGTAAGGCGTGTCCGCACGCATCTCGACAGCCCTTGCGCGCCCTCGCAACTTAATTAACGCATACGCCGCCTATCCTATTCCGCGCGCAATATAAATTATTCCAACAACGTAAAATCGCCGAACAAATCCCATGGGCAAGAACTCTCTTAAATAGTATTGAAACAAATAAAGCAACTTTATAAGTTCCGAGTAACCTACATATTAGCAAACAGATGTCGAAAAATCCAGATTGTCTCGATTTTTACATAATTAAAAATATATCTTCTAGATATATAAAGTGTGCTCTTCACATGATCTTTCTTCTGACCATTCTTCAATCATAGCAACAGCAAGCACAACAATAGTTGAGAATAAACTTTAAGCTCTATATGCAATAGGTTTAAAAACCAGGATCATTTTCGGGAGACATTCAGTACTGCTACTAAAGCCGTAAAACCATTGGAAACATCCGACGATTTAGAAGTTTCAAAAAATTTCCTAACAAATAATATCATAAATAGAGTTTACACCTCTACACCCAGTCCTAATATAAGAAAAAAAGCGAGAACTCTGAATATATTTAAAATAAACCGGTGTGTGTACTTATGTATGCACGCAAGAAGTTATACTTCTTTGGCGTACTAAAACGAAAAAACCTAAATAACCTCAAAAATAACTTCAAAAAAATAATTATAATCTTTTTATTTATACATGAGGAAGAAGAAGGGTTTAATAAACATAAGAAATAAAATAAGAAATAAGAAATAAAAAATTGATCAAATAGTAAACTTTGATGTAAATTTTCTTCGCCAGGTGCAATACGTAAATATTGTTCTTTATCACACATTAATGTCTATTAGTGTGCCATAAGACTCTCTTCTACACGAATGTGTTCGCTGAAATCATTTAATTCAACTTTGACGCGAATTTATTTATAATTAAAAAATCAATCATTAATTTTAATATCGTACATTCTATACGACAGAGACGATATAAAAATTTGTTGTCAAGTCTTAATTGTACGCTTGTTAACAATGCCATGTAAGTAACTAGATCGGTGAATTTTCTTACGATTAATATGAACATTTATACAATAATCGTCATCAATATTTCTTTGAAGAGATTTGACCATTGTACTTACTGAAAGAGGCACGGTAATTACTTGACCATAAATGCCGTATTGACCATTCACATGTCACAGACGCCTGATTCGCATAAAAGGAATATGAGCCGAAATTAATCTTTCGGAAACTAAATCTGAAAGATGCTGTAGATAGATTCTGAGGAACATCTGGATATTTGAAGCCGTTATATGTTGATATTAAAGGAATATTCTTCTTGTTTAAAGCTTGTATGCATTTATTACAAAGCTTAGTATTTTCCATAGGTACATTATGTATAATTTGTTTTAGAATATCCTTATGTTCATTAGATTGCTCTTTTAAATCCTTTTTAAACAACAATCTGTCACATACTGAGCATGAATGTCCAAATGAATTGTCCAAGAATTTTATTTTAAATTCCTTAGCTCGTTTACATTGATGATAATTGTTAGATGATAAAGAAGGATCTAAATCCATATCAATTTGCTCGCAAGTAGAATGATCAATTACTAACTGGTCTGAAGAGTTAGAATAAATAGATTCGTCTGATTCAGGTAATTTCTGATCTATGATTGTGTCTTGGTTTAACGAATTGTGTTCTTCTTTCAGTACAATGCCTTGACTAGATAATAGATGTATAATCGAAGGGTCAGCTCAATATTGATTATTTCGTGCTCGAGATCGTTAACTTTGCTCCATGTTTGTTAATGTAATGTTTTTTTATTTTATACGAGGATGACACGGCATAGAAGAATTTTCCCTATGCACATCAGCTTGCACAGTAATATAGTTGTGATAGTCATCTTTTGCAGTAGACAACGATGCATCTTTAACAAGGAAATGTAAAAAATAAAGACTAAATTCCTAAACGTACAAAAAGAAGTATAAGTTAAAAAATTATAATTAGCAGTACTATTAGTTATTGCTGTGAATTTTTAATTGTATAAATTTGTACCGGTAATCATAGGCTAAGCCGATAGTTCAAAAGTCATTAGTAAATGCGAAGTCGATGGGGTACATAATGATCCATTTGCAGACAATTTGTTTTCTTAAAGAAATAAATGTAAAATAAATGTCAAATAAAATAAATGATAATAAAAAAATTGAAAATAACTTCAAATAACCTCAAAACATAAAAACCAATCAAAAAAGGTAAATAATTAGCAATAATATTAGTTATTACTGGGATATATAAATTATTTAATTTTGTACCGGTAATTACAGGATTAGCCGATGGTTCGCAAAGTAAGTTAAAGTTGATGAGTAAATAAAATTTCATTCGCAGTCAATTCATATCCTTTTTGAATGATTTCTCTTCGCAGCCTATAAATTCTACAACGTTTTTCATTAGAGTGCATTATGTATTCCGTTTTCCTCATTATTTTCCTTACTTTTCTTATTCCTTTTCCTACGAAGGTTATAATCTCTACATTTCTCTGCATTAGTTTTAGGTATATTGAAAACTTAAACAAAAATTTAAATGTATACTGATCCTGGTCAATAAAAAAGCTACAAGAGATTATAGCTTAAAAATAACCTCAAAATTAAAATAATTAAAATAAATAAAATGAATTTTCAATAATTAATAATAAAAAATAAATTAAAACTATTGATAAATGTGAACGCTTAATTTTAATTTTTGTATTGTTGCTAAGGAGAATAGTTGGAAATTTACGTCCGATCGGCAGTATTATTTTATTAATTTAAATCACAACGTGTCCAGCAACTTTCTGTACGATTTTTTAGCGAATCTTTAGTGAATCTGAAACTTAAGTTACACAATATTTACATTTTCATCTTCATTGTATTCAATATGAAATAACTACAATTTTTCCGAATGCCAATATATACTTTACATGTGTAAATAAAATAAAATATAACTTTAATAAAAACTTTAATAAAGTAAAGATATTAAATACAATTTAAATAAAATACAAATAATAAAAAATTAATAAAATAAAAAAAAATAAGAAAAAAGAATACTCTTGGTTAAATCAATACAAAGTATTAAACTAATTGGCTCGTCAGGCAAAAAGCCTAGTATCATAAAAGCTCTGGTCGATAAATTAAAAATAATAAGGAATTGCGGTTTTAACAAAAGATTAAACACGTATCTCACCTCTCGCTCGCTTCGTTTATTTAGGGATTCAACATAAAGGGTTCACCTTGTTTATGGAAGTATAAGGAATACTTATATTTTCTTATTTAGCTTCTTGCTTAAATCGCTGTGTTCGTCGCTTTCTTTGTAAATTTTTCGCTGCTTATCTAAGACGTGTCGTCGTAGGCGTCCAGTGGAAGAATAGGACAAGTGCTTTGCTTAATATGCTCAGCAGAGCGTGCTTAGCAACGGTTTAAAGAGTAGGGAGAGACGATAATAAAATTTCGTTATTTTCAATATTTTCGAAATGATTAAGCCGCGTATTTCGAATATACGCTAAGAATCTATAATCTTTATAAATGTTACATAAATCGTTATTACGTTGAGTGCCCTATAAATTCAGAAGAAAATCCTCGTCAGGCTACTCTCGTTTTTTAGTATTGAAAAAGAAGTAAAACTTCAGGACAATCACAATGAATTTAATTGCACAAACGTTTCCATTCTTTTATGCTACACTCTCCATATATTTACAATTTATTACAGATTACCTATCACAATGATTAATATTATTATTATTATTATTATTATATTTATTAATTTTCCTTGTTATTTTAATTTTTCTAGGTAATTTTTAATTATTGTTATTAATATAACATTGATTGTATTATTATTATTAATTTTATTTTTACATAGAACATAGTAAAGAAAGAAACCTGTCCTTCTTCCCTGCTTGATGATCAATAATATTCCCTAATGTAAGAAGATTATTTTCTTTTTATTATTATATTTTTTTTCTTATTTATTTATTGAAGGTATTTAATTTTGTATATATATATATATTGTAACGCTCCCGCCCAAACACAGATTTCGTAAAACAACAAGAACAGAACTTTATTAAACAGCGCGAACTCTTACAACCGTTAAGGCTCTTTCTACAGTTTCCCGTATTACAAACACGTCCGTGCTTTCCGAGCTCCTGTCAAATTCTGTCGATCAACAACTCGTAGCTTGGAAACGGCCTTCACGTCCTTTTTCCAAGGACGGCTCGAAACAGGGCCGTAAAACTACTCCCCCTCTTCGAGATTGTCGTCCCGACAACTGCGGTCTTCGTTTGGCGCCCTAACTTTGGCTCAGAGATGTGATGTTCTGCCATTGCCTTCTCTTCGCCGTAACCCGACCTGGTATTCACCCGGAGCATCAACTCACTCCGCCTAGAGGGAAAACCATGGCGTAAAAACCCCTAGGAGGCCGACGCGCCTGCCAGCAATCTTTCCGTTTCCTTCTTTGGCTCGACGTTCCCTCGCTTCAACAGCCTCGCTCTTTCTCCAGGACAGCACGACTTTCCCAGGACTGTTTTCTTCCCTTCAGAGTAGTTCGGAACTGAACGCCTTTCCCCGGGAAACCACGTCTTTCTCTAGAGCTTCATAAGGAACCTTCATACCCACCCTAACGGAAAACAAGAACTGCAGAAAACTTCCCGAATTAAAAAGCTAAAAATAAACCTAATTTTCCCCCAAAAAACAGGCCGTAGTGTTACGGCCCTGTTTCGAGCCGTCCTTGGAAAAAGGACGTGAAGGCCGTTTCCAAGCTACGAGTTGTTGATCGACAGAATTTGACGGGAGCTCGGAAAGCACGGACGTGTTTGTAATACGGGAAACTGTTTGTCAATTCTATCGCATGCTCCACGACGTCGCAGCTCCCGGCTCCCGCATCTTCCGCAAATTCCTTTGCATGGGACCGGAGAAATTCCGCAAATCGACTCTTTTGCTCTTCCGTGAGATTACTAGAATTCCCCTCCAAAATGCGATCGAGCACCTCGCTGGTTCCCTCCAAAATCCTTGACACGGTGCCTTTATTTTCTGAAATTAATTCCCGAAATTTCCCGACTAAACCGGCCTTAGACAGGAAATCCCTCCCCAAAATGCAATCATCACTGATCTCCGCTTCAACTAAAAACAACTCCTCCGAAAATTGCCCTAACTCCACCTTCGCCTTTACCTTTTCCACGGCAGGAAAAACCTCCCCCGTTGGATAACGCAAACGCGCACCTAACCTAACCCTCTCGGAATCCTCATCCACGAACCTCGGATTTACCAACGAGACGTCGGATCCAGTATCCACCAATATCCTGCACGGCTCCCCATTCACCTTCCCCGCGAAAATAACCGACTCCTGCTCTTCTTTCGCGTGCACGTCCTCCACCTTCCTCACGAGGGGCCAAGATGCTTCAACCGGACTGGACCCCGTCAATCCGGTTCCTGTTAGTTTCCCTTGCGCCTGCCTTCGCAGCACTCCCTTTTGAAGTGACCCGTCCTCCCGCACTTCCAACACGAACTTGCGTTTGCGGAACGCGTTTCCCGCGGAGCCGCCACCTTCGGTCTCCCTTCCCAGGGGAGAGAACCACCCCCGCCGGCGCTCACATCCGAACATCTCTCCGTCGTCCTTTCAGCCCTCCACCACCAAACGCATTGGAATCCTGCTGTCTAGACATGGGTTTATAGGCGCAAGCTTCCCCACGTTGAAAGCGTGACACCTCCGACGACCTGGCTCTGTAGATTGCTTCGAGCTCCAACGCCCTCACCGCTGCAACACGCAACGACTTGACCCCCTCGATTTTAAGAGTCGTCCGAACCTCGGGGTCCCTGATCGCATTTCAGGAATTGGCCGCAAGCGATCTTATCTTGAGTCTCGGCCGTGCACTCTGAGTACACAAATCGGGCCAGGCGCTCCAAATCCGCGGCTAGCACTGTTAAATCCTCTCCAGCCTTCTGCCTCCTACTCGCGAATTCCGTGTAGCTCTTCTGCTGATTCAGACGCTCCCCGTAGCGCAGCTCCAGCCTTGACTTCAGCACTGCAAAAGAAAATTCCTCGCGATCCCCGAAAGCCTGTAGAACCGCGCGCGCCTCCCCCCGTAAACTCGTCGCGAGAGCCAACGCCTTCGCCGATTTATCCCAGCTATTCGCCCTAGCCACCAACTCGAAATGCGAAAGAAAATCTCCCAAATTCCCCTCCCCGTCGTACGTATCGGGTTTCACGGCATAACCTAACCCTGTCACTTCTACGCGACCTGAACCTATCCCTAAACCGACTTCGCGCTGGCGCGGACGCTCCGCGGCTAACATCTGCCCTGTTTCCCTACGCTCCCATCCTAAGAAATCCCCCCGAGAGCAAGAAGGAATACTTAGCTGCGGTCCACTTCGAACTGCAACGTCCGTAGCTTCCAACCGCGCGTTTAATTCAGCGTTTCTCCTCTCCTGCTCCTCCAACTTCCCTCGCTGATAATGCAGCTCCTCCCTAAGCTCCTTCACCAACGACGCGAGAGCCTGAAACTCCGCTCCTTGAACCCGCTCCTTTTCCTCTGCCTGCCTTCCCCGACGACCTCTGGCAGCCATACAAAACTCACGCGCACGTTTCCGTACAAAACGGATCAAAACGTATCCCGGACGAGCCCCCAAAAATGTAACGCTCCCGCCCAAAACACAGATTTCGTAAAACAACAAGAACAGAACTTTATTAAACAGCGCGAACTCTTACAACCGTTAAGGCTCTTTCTACAGTTTCCCGTATTACAAACACGTCCGTGCTTTCCGAGCTCCTGTCAAATTCTGTCGATCAACAACTCGTAGCTTGGAAACGGCCTTCACGTCCTTTTTCCAAGGACGGCTCGAAACAGGGCCGTAACAATATATATATATATATAGCTTGACTAGGTAAAAAGGGGAACGATCGAAGTATGAGAATATAAGCTACTAATTATTCTTTTTATTAAGTTAACAAAAAAAAGAAAGATAAATATTCCAATCGATTGTTATATATATATAGGAAAAAATAAAAAAATATCATAATAAAGATATCAGTCCACATTAAATGTAAGGGAGATATATCGAATTACTTTATTTTTCAACGGCCATTGCGCGGTTACATTATAGTTCTCGCTCGGTCATTTCAGTAAAGCAGCGCTGAATACGATTAGTATTTGGATGGGTGACCAGCTTGAGAAAAAAAGGGGAAAATGAAGAGAAGACAACTTCACGCCGTAAACTTGAAATCACTTTGCCGCGCGTCGTAAATAGCGACAAACTTCATGGTATCGTTTTTACAGACGGTCGGAAAAAACTCACTCCCCATTACATTCTCCCCAACGCGCCAAAAGAAGTATAACGTCAAAAATCCAAAAAAGAAAGTTTAGAAGAAGCTGGCAAGTTAACAGAAAACCAGCTGACAAACAGAAATTAAATAAAGCAACGAAAATTTTAGAAACAATCTCAAGAACTTAAGAAATAAAGGCCTACCGACCTTCTTAGTAAATTAAAATCACAAAGCTAACCTTAACTATTCACTATGGAAAGCAACCAGGCGATTCGGAAGTCCAATACAAGTCATTCCGGGAATTCGACAACAACAAAGTTGATAGGCAATAAGACCAATAGATAAAGTAAGTCTCTATGCCGTTTACCTGGCTTAAGTATTCAAATTATTCCCATCTTCTGCATCTAACAAGAAAGAAGACATCAGGAGTTTTCTCTGCTCACCTTTCCAGCTGTCACCACAAATCAGATCCTTTTCTTTGACAGGGGTCAAAGAAGCTTACATAAATCCAAGAAAGAAGCCAGGCCTTGATTTAATCGGCGGGAAGATGATTAAAAATTTGCCAAAGAAAGGAATTACATCAATAGTTTTTATATTTAATGCCAATCTTCGTCTAGGATACTTTCCTATAACCTGGAAAATAACAATGATAACTCTCATTCAATTACCAAGGAAAGCAACAAGCGAAGTTACGTCATACCGACCAATTAGTCTTTTATATGCTTTGTCTAAGCTTATCTAGAAAATACTAATTATTCGCCTCCACCATAAGCTGGACTATAAAGTACTCCCTCATCATCAGCTCGGATTTCGAAAACACCCTGCAACAAATGAGCAAATTTTACCAATAACTAGAAAGATATAACAAGATCTAGAACGGAAAAAATACTATCCAGCGGTATTCCTGGAAATTAGACAATCCTTCGACAAAGTGTGGCACACGAGACTGCTATGTAAATTGAAAAAAAATTCTTTCATATCCTTTTTATCTGATTCTCTAGTCCAACCTCGCAAAAAGGAAATACATAGACTAATATCATAACACAGTCACCAAAGCCTATCCAATCTTATCCGATGCTTCACAAGGTAGTGTACTCGAGCTTTCACTGTAAGCTATCAACACAGCAGATTTACCAACCTCTGGCGAGATAACTACATCTACATTGACGGACAATGCAGCTTCGTTAGCATATGACACAAATCCTCAAAATGCGACAGATATTTTACAATGTCAAATACACACTCTAGAAAAATGATGTTAAAAGTTACACGTCAATATAAACGAAAATAAATCAGCACATGTAACATATACACTGCGTAGGAGCACATATCATATACTAGCCATTAATGATGCAGAATTACTAATCAAAGATTCGATTAAATACTTGAAAATGATACTAGATAAAAAATTAACGTAAAAACAAAATATCCAATCAAAAACAATATATTTGAACAGAAAAGTAAGAGATATTTATTGGCTAATTTGTAGAAATTCTAAGTTAAGTCTCTAGAGCAAGTTTGCTATCTATTAAGCTATCCTAAAACCGGTATAAACCTATAGAATAAAACTTTGGGATACTACTGGTAACTTAAACATAGAAATTTTACAGAAATTTCAATCAAACACCCTGCGTTGCATCTGAAATGCCCCCTGGTACATAAACAATGAAAGAAGCATCATAAAAATATGATAGAACTTCACATAGGTAAGTTCGTTTAATCATTAAATTGTATTACGCGTTTTCTTTTCAGATCACTTGGTAGATGTTTACAGCCTATACGGCAGCTTGGCACTAGTATATCAAAGTAAAATGTATAACATTTTACCAAAGATTACTTACTAAATTGCATAAATGATGAACAATCCCTTTATACTAGCCTTTTGCCCAGGAGAGCATGGGCAAATTGTTTCTTGACATGTATAATCTCTTCATCTTAAAACTTTGAAAAAGTCTTCAAAACCGTAGTCCATTCTGCCATACACCTAATGAGATCTATATAAATTCCACTTCTCTTGGCCGATGATTATGCCGCGTGACGAGTGCTGTATGCTATGAAAATGTCCGTATTAACTCAGCTTTTTTTTAGAACAGTCTTTATCCAGCGGCAGAGTGTCCGAGACGTAACCGCACTGGGCGCTTTTTTTAAGATATGAACAGCTTATTTTCTCGACCTCTCAACTCTTCAGTTTGGATCAAGTATTGCTTAATAGTACTACCTATACAGACGGAAGGGTCATCCCTGAAGATCGGCAGAACCAAGGACTTTTGTCTTTTATCACACTTCGTTGACTTTAACTATGCCGGAATTTTTATCTTCAGTTAATCTACTAACACTTTAATATTTCTTCCGTCAACTGAAGGTTTTTCATTCTGTGCCCTGTCGTCAATGCTAACAGCGTCATCATTTGGGTTGTGCTGGTCTTAATCTGGATAGTTCTCTGCAAAACTTTTTCTATATGAATCTTGACCTATCTCTGGACCCAACAGCCGCGCCACTGATGACCTCATAGAATTAATAGAAGAATAACCAGTCCCTCTTTCGAATTCGCTGGATAAAAATCTTAATACGTCTCATACTGACGCATTGATGACACACTCAATGATGCCACCAGGGAAATTTGTCGCCATAGCGGATGTGGAGTCAAGATCTGGGAAGGCTCCTTCGGTATAACCAAGAATCTTTGGGCACTTCATATGATACTTTTCTCAGAAATTTATTTATTTATTTTTTTTTTTTATAAGATATCTTCGATATTTCGAATTTATTCTGCTGGCAAAAAGATCTATCTGTGGACTACTGAATTTATTTCAAATTTTTTCTGAAAGCTACCCCGTCGATCTCAAAATTTATAAACAACATTACGCCTCATTCTTTATACAATACTTGATTGTCAACTGCCTATTTATTTATTTAAAAATTGCTATTTTCTTGAGATAACCTTCTAGTGAAACTTGTTCACTCGCCAATAAAAAGATGAGAAAGAAAAACATGTATTCTTCCTCTAATTTCTAGTACTTAACCAATTATTAAATAATATGTATAAAATATTCACATTTTATTAACCAATATTCAGGAGATGACTACCATCTTCTTGAGATACCCATCTAGTGAAACTTGTTCACCCGTCAGTAAAGTGATTAGAAAGAAAAACTTGTTTACTTTCTGTGATATCTGGTACTTGACAAACATATTTAATAATATGTATAAAATATCCACATACTGACGAAAATTATGACAAAACGGAAACTTGTTCCTCTTTACAGGGTACTTGACCCAAACCATACCTTTCAATATTACTACTGTAACCAAAAACATAACCTTTAACAGATATACTTACGTTTTTCTCTATAATTAAATCCTAATATCTCGCAATTTTCTTTTCAATAACCCAATTTAATTGTCTCTTACATCTCCATTCTCTTTATGGTGCTTCTTTCCTTTATTTCCTATTATATTTATTTTTAAATATGCAATTTATTATTATACGTGTGGTTTCTTTCCACAAAACAATAGAATGAAGATTGTGACCGGGAGCTGCGGACATGTATTGCGTCGTGTAGGTTAAAAAGTTTATTTAAAATTTGTGGTAAATAATTGAATGAAGTAGTAGTAAAACCAAGTGATCTGAGGAGAAGGAGCATAATACTATTATAAATTAAGTGGCATTAGTAATATAAAATGTATTTATTTTTTTATTTAACGAATTACTACATAAATTTTCTTTCAAATGAGATGTTTTATATTTAATACTTGGTATAATTCTTCAAGTAAAGATAAAATAAATTTTTTATTAAATATATCAATAATTTAAAGTCCAGTAAAGGTTTTTAATAACTCAATAATGTAAAAAACTTATTATAATCTTTAAGAGGATTTCCTATAACAATTGTACATTAAATATTACTGATAGATAAATATTTCTTAAAAATTTTTGCATTAGCATATTTTATTTACATGTACTAAAGTATAGTATCACTAACTTAACTATAATAATATAAATATAATTAAATGTTTGACGTATTCTAAAGACGCCAAGAATAATGCAATAAGAAACATTTCGGAAAAAAAAAAACTGATGTGTGTACTTATGTACGCACGTAAGAAGTTATACTTCTTTGGCATACCAAAGCGAGTGTAACCTCAATAATCTCAAAAATAACTTCAAAAAATAACTTCAAAAAAAATTATTATTATTATTATTATCTTATTAATGTTCATTGTTAATTTTTTATTTTCCTATTTATTTTTTAATTTGTGTTGTTGTTGTTTGTTGTGTGTTGTTTCTAGCAACTTTCTGTACGATTTTCTGGCAATCTTCAGTGAATCTGAAAACTTAAGCCTAACAACATTTACTTCTCCTCTTTATTGTATTCAATATGAAATAAGAACAATTTTCCCGAATGCTAATATATACTCTACATTTTAATAAAAATAATAATCAACTATAAAACTTTAAAAATAAAATATTAAAATGAATTTAAATAAAATAAAATTATTAAAAAAATTAATAAAATAAAACAACAAATAAGGAAAAGAAAAACTCTTGGTTAAATCAATACAAAGTACAATACTATATTTCTCGTCAGGCAAAAAGTCTTGTAGCATAAAAGCTCTGGTTGATAAATTAAATATAATAAGAAATTGCGGTTTTAACAAAAAATTAAACACGTATCTCACCTCTTGCTCGCTTCGCTTGTATACGGATTCAATAAAAAGGTTCACCTCGTTATGGAAGTATAAGGAATACTTTTACTTTTCTTATTTCGCTTCTAGCCTTAATCGCTTTGTTCGTCTTCTTTCTTTGTAAGTTCTTCGCTTCTTATCTAAGACGTGTAGTCGTAGGCATCCAGTGGAAGAATAGGACAAGTGCTTTGTTTAATAGGCCTAGCAGGGCGTGCGTAGCAACGGTTTAAAGAATGGGGAGGGACGATAACAAAATTTCGTTATATTTCAATATTTTCGAAATGATTGAGACGCGTATTTCGAATACACGTTTAGAATTTATAATCTTTATAAATGTTACATAAATCGTTATACGTTGAGTGCCTCACGAATTTTGAAGGAAATCCTCGTCAGGCGACGCTCGTTATTTAGTATTGAAGAAGAAGTATAACTTAAAAACAATCACAATAAATTCACATTGCACAATACGTTTCCATTCTTTTATGCTACACTCTCTATATTTTTATAAATAATTATAGATTACCTATCACAATGATTAAATATTATTATTATTATTATTATTAAATTTATTATTATTATTTTAATTTTCCTTGTTATTTTTAATTTTAATAGTTTATTTTTTTAAATGTTATTATTATTACATTTTTAGTATTATTATTAATTTTTTTCTTCTTTCTTCATTCTTTAGTTTAGGCAAGTTGCCTGTTTCGTAACGACGTTTTTCTGCCTATTGCACTGTTAAATTGTCGCACCATCATTTTTGTTTGCGCCCCGTACTTCTGCGGCTAATCGGTGACTTACCCGTGCAATTCTGACGATTCTTCTGTTGTCCATTCTGCTAATATGTTCGTTCTATTCTTTTTTTTTACTTATTCCGAGGAAGAGTGTCGTTTCTATGAGGCGCAATTTTTTTTTTTACGTTGAGAAGGAGGCTAACCTGATCCAACAACCTTCCTCCTTTTCCCGGGCTTAGGACCGGCAACATGATTGCTGATATCGATCTGCCCAGCGATCATGCAGGCGGAGTTATAAATAAATATTAATTTTATTTTTACATAAAATATAGTTGATAAAGAAACTTGTTTCTCTTTCCTGCTTGATGATAGATAATATTTTCTCATGTAAGAAGTTATTTTTCTTTTACTATTATATTTTTTTCTCATTTATTTATTGAAGTTATTTAATTTATATAAATATATATTTATACCGTGACCAGGTAAAAACAAGGAGGATTGAAAATATGAGAAGATAAGCTACTTATTATTCTTTTCTATTAGGAGATAACAAAATAACTTTAAAAAGAAAAGAAAAATACTTTATTAATCGATATATTATATATAAGAAAGAATAAAAAAGAATAAAAAAAAAAATAAAAATATAGATATTAGTAACCTAATATAAGAGAGATATATCGAATTACTTCACGCGTCAACAGCCATGGCTTAGTTAGAGCATTAGTTCTCAATCGATCATTTAAGTAAAGCAGCGCTGAGTACGATTAGTATTAGGATAGGTGACCTGCTTGAGAAAAAAACGGGAAGAAGAAGAAAAGACAACTTCATGCCGTAAACTTTAAATTGCTCTTGCCGCACGTCGTAAATACCGACAAACTTCATGTGTCGTTTTCCCAGACGCTCGGATCCAAATCACTCCCATTACATTTTCCTAAACGCGCCGAAAGAAATATAACTTCAATAATATCGAAAGTGTGGAATAAAAGACTGAAAACATATCGTGCAGAGTGAATATTGTTTTTTTTTGGAAAATTTACTTCTTTTCAATACTAAATAACAAGCATATTAACGAGGATTTCTTCACAATTCGTGTAGCACTTATAGTTATAACGATTTATGTATCATTTGTAACGACTATAAATTCTTAGCGTATATTCAAAATAGGAACTGCAATCATTTTGAGAATATTGAGAATATTAAGAATATCGAAATATTGTTATCGCTCTTTCTCACTCTTCAAACTGCTGCTGATCACGCCCTGCTGGATCCATTAACAAAGACAATCGCACTTGACCGTTTTTTATTGCGCGCGGAATAGGTTAGATAGCGATGGCGATGAGACACTAGATTGGTTAGAATCGCACCATCAATAGGATCGGCTACGATAGTCTTAGTTGAGTTGTTAGGACGCGCGGGGGCATTGAAATACATTTGGACCACCGTAGCACGACAGGTATATGAAAGTGCGTCTTAAGGTAGGTGGGAAAGGGGATGCGTGCGTGTTGGCCTTGGTGTCGAGGCGCATACAGTAGTCCAGATCTTGATAGCGAGGAGAAAGTGTAAGTTTCTAAAAATAAAGAGTACGCCATATTTTCCTTATCTAAGTGCGAGCTGTGGTGTTCTTTGTGGTGCGCTTCAAAGCTACAACCATTCGTTGTACGGAGAGTAACGGTTTTCTTTAATGTGCTAGCCGGTCTACCAACGTAGGATAGAATTGCAGCGGCTCAGTCTACACCCAAATTGAGGTTGTTAGTGTCAAGTATAATGCGCATTTGTAGGACTGATAACGTTTCTAGTTAGATTGCGGTATCTTGAATAGTTGCAGCGGAATCAAAGGTAAGATAGATCTCTAGTGTAAGGAAGAAAGATGTCCCTTGCGACGAAATTAGTGCATGCGTTCTTTCTTGAACTTGTACAGAGAATACTATATATTGTATTATTTATTTGAATAAAGTCTTAGCTTGCTCCGGCTTTTCTTTCAACTTCGTGAGAGGTTTTATGCCAAGCAAGAGTTTATATCGCGTAAAATTGTGTTGATTGATTTATCTATCCTTCCTATCTAACTCATTTATACGTCGAATTAACCGTACTCACAACATTAATTTCAAATTGCTTCCAGTCTTATTCTTCAAACACAATGGTTTATTTTAATTATTACACATAGTAGTGATTGATATTCAAAAACTGTGAACATCTTCAAAAATATCATGAAAACATTAATTATTTTTGAATATTAGTGATAAGAGTATTTTTTAACAGTAATTAAGGTATTAATAATAATTATTAGTTTTTTCAGGTTAACTGGGTTATGTATTATTATTTATTAGTTTTAATTCGTCTCATTTCTTCTCTACAGTAATCATCAATTTATGTTGAAATGAATAAACTAGATAGCATGCTGTAAGATTTTTTAAGCTTTAACTCATTTGCATCAAAGCGCGGAATATTCCGCGGGCCGCGACTGTTAGCTATCCCTAAGCGCGGATATATCCGCGAATTGCGACTTTCTGCTATCACCATACGCGGATTATTCCACATAAGAATCATCTGTTTTCCTATCTGTGAGAATTTGATCAGTCGGTCGACACTTGATCGTTATAGATGCTTGAGCAAGAAAGCTAAAGTAGACGCATGATGCAAATGGGTTAACCATACGATGACAATTTTCTGATTTTATTAAAAGTTATCGATGAATTATAAATTGATCTCTTCATCCTAATCTTATAAAAAAACAATAGTAATTTGAATAGCCTAAGGTTTAGTTAATATACTTTATTATGTAAAATATATGTATTAAAATTTTTTTTAATTTAATTTATGAGGCTCTGATTCTCTTTACATATTTTATATATTTCATACATAAACTACTTTCCTAATTAGGCTAGCAAAGTATACAGCTCTACATTTTATATTCCAATAAAAGACCGTAACACATCCAAGAAAAAGACTCTATTTCAGTATAAGCTCTATCCATATAAATTTAATTTTCCAATGGGTAACGATATAAAAATTTCTTTTAACTAATGTCTCCTTCGTAGAGATTTCATGTGAATTATCATGCGTATAGAATTCAACTACAATTATAATGAATAAGCAAGACATAAATCTGTGAAAAGGTAAAAATAATAATCTTGCTTCGGAAAAAAACAAATATTATAATTCCCTTGTAAGTTCTCAAGAAAAATAGTAATTCAAACATTAGAAAACTTATGCTTCTCGAATAAATAGTCAATTATTTTACTGGAAGAGAGAGTGCACTATTTTTAAAAATGATAAGAAGCAACCGATGATATTGAAATTATGAAGATTTTGAAATATACTGTCATCTTTTTATCTACACTGGGAAGAAATAATATACAATAATATTGTAGGATTATGAAAAAAATCAGGCTGTTGGACGAACTGGACCGAGACTCGTACCCTGATTTTCCGCTTTCCAGGCGACTGTTCTTTAACCATAGAGCTATCCAGGGCCTACCGTCCAATCTTTTCACAAATGCCTATTTAAGTATTTTGCTTGGAGGCGCTTGCATCCAACAGTATGCTATAAAAAAAATTGAAAAATGAATGTATCTTAATTTTTTGTAAATTATTTTCTACAATAAATCTTATTGAATTATAATCTTTTGCAGCTTTTTGACAAGTATCAGTATATATTTATATTCTTGTTTAAATTTTTGAGATTTCTATAACTAATGCAGAGAAGCGTAATGCCTATTACTATCGTAATAAAAATATATCTGAAAGAAAGTATTCATCACAAACAAACGCGGAATGTTTTAAGGCTTATAGGCAGCAAAAAAAATTATTTAGTTACGCAAAAGAAGTATAACTTCTTTTGTACGTACATAAGTGCACACACTATGTTTTTTTTTATTGCTGCTTCTTGGAGCGATTTATTTGTTTTTTCCAAAAGTAAGATTGCTAGTCTTACTTTGTACCCTCTTCTTTTCATCTAAGCTTGGGACCAGCTCTAGATCTTAACTAGGCGGAGTCTTGGCGTTAATAACAAACGGTACTCCTACATGGTTCACCCATTAAAGTAGTAACCGTTTCCAGAGCATCTTGACTTAGTGATAGAACGGGAACTAGTGCTGTCAGTGCCGTATAACTGTTGACAAAAGTATTATTACTTCAAAAATTATGTGGACTATTTCTTTTCGTGTAAATGCTGTCGGGTTTAGTGTTTTATCTTGCAACAAATTAAATTAGAATATTATTTTTATGGTCCTAGTGTCTGCTTTCATAATTAAAGAAATATTTTTCTTCTACATTTTTGTAAAATTTTCTTTAATAGCTGTCTCATCTAATTCATTTTTTTATTTTTTATTTTGTGATGATCAATTTGCTGCATAATTGGAATTGGAGCAACAATAGTAGAACTTTTGTACATTAGTTCCCGTAGTAAAAATCAAGCGTCCTCTTGACTAGGTAACTTTACACTGTTTAGCATATTCACCCCTAATTTTAATGTTATTTCCACAATTTTAAAATCATGATGATCATTTATAAGTTCAATAATTTAAAGTTGTAAGTAGCTAATACTCTGGTTAGTTTTATTTAAATACTCGGCAACGTAATTAGTACATTAATATTCATCTGTGATAAATTAAAAATGTCAATATTAGATTTAAGAATAATAAATGTAAGTGGATTAAACAGGTAATGCTACTTTTCAGAAATTTGAGGTCTAAAAAAACTCTGGCCTTTTCAATTCAAACTCAAAGTATATTGGTATATGTTAAGAAAATTTAGATAATATAAATATATATATTTTAATATAATAAACATAAATACTCCTTTAGAATGTACACTTCCTCATAAATAACTTGAACCTTGCTTCTTATCTTAAACGTATTTTAGTACCATGATCTTAAATTTCAATACATCTTAGTTCCATACTTTAAGCTTTAAACATCTTATTACAATACTTCCAAACGAGACACTCATTATACAGTACTTTAAGCTAACACATCTTCCAAAACAAGCGGGATATTTATTTGATTAGACAGTGGTTTAATAAAAGGGAACTTGATAATTTTTTATTATTATTCGGATCTGTTTTAGAATATAAGACTTGAGCAATTTTAAATTAATGTCGTGTGTTCGGTTAATTTAACGTACGAATGAGTGAAATAGGAAAGGATAGATAAATCAATCAACACAATTTACGCGATATAAGCTCTTGCCTCGGCATAAAAACTCTCACGAAGTTGAGAGAAAAGCCGGGGCAAGCTAAGACTTTATTCAAACAAATAATACAATATATAGTACTCTCTGAAAAAGTTTAAGAACGAACGCAAGCACTAATTTCGTCGTGAGGGACCTCTTTCTTCTTCTACAACCCTCGAATGATTGTGTCTCTGCATAACCCCTAAATGGTTGTAGCCATGCAGCTAAAACCCTTGAATTGTTGTGTCTCTGCATAACCCCTAAATGGTAGTAAAAAGGCCGATTGTCGCCTTTCAGCTACAATCCCTAAAACTCACACGTCGGTAGCTCGGAGGCACACCACAAAGAACAACACAGCTCTCACTTAGATAAGGCCAATTTTGCGTCACTATCTATTTTCAGAAACTTAAACTTTCTCTTCGTTATCCAGATTTGGACTACCACGTGCGCCCTCGAGACCAAGGCCCTACGCACGCATAACCCCTCCCGCATTCTTCAAGACGCACACGCATATACCTAGCGTGCCTAGGCTGTCCTACATGTATTTCTAATGCTCCCGCGCGCCCTTAAAACTCAACTAATGCCATCGTGGCCGATCCTATTTAGGGTGTGATACTAACCAATCTAATGTCTCTACGCCGTCGCTATCTAACCTATTCGGCGCGCAATACAAATCAGTAAAGTGCCTTAATTTCACCAAAAAGAATCCTTCAAACGATCCTTGTCTATTATAATCTTGTTTAAAACCACGTGAATGAGACTAGTGGGATAGTTGTTATTTTTTAAAATTAACTCGATTCTTCTCATAATATTATTATGAAATTTCTTACTACTTAATGTTAGCGTTCTATTTAATAATTTATTTATGACTCTAATTTTTTGACTTATATGGGATGGTTCGAATTTTAATTCACGAATCTACCAGAGCCTGTAGGTTAAAGATATAAATTTGTTAATATTAAAACATCTTTGTTTCTTAAGATAGTAATTTCTATGAATAGTAAGTTACCATTGTTCTCCATCTTGATGGTAAATTGGATCTTCTTATTTATACTGTTATAGGTATTTAGTGTATGGTAAACTCCATCTATAGTTATTGCTTTGACAATGTCAACGACATAAACCTTTAAGAATTGAGCTGAAAAGTGTAAAATGCTTTCAATCATTTTTAGTAGGTAGTGGATCACTATATTGGATAGCAGTGGGCTTGCTGAACTACTCATGATAGAACCATCAGTTTACTTACAAAAATACATTAACTATGGGTAATGTACTAAGTTGTAACTATGGTTAATGTATTGTTCGTCTTCAATTTGTTTTCAAGTAATTTTGGTATCTTTACAAACGTGTTGTAGAACAACTGTGAGAGTCATGGACTCGATTCCTTATATTCTTTATCGCTATATACAATAAATGATATGATGTAATTGCACGACGATCAGATCTTCTAAGCTTACTAGACGCCATTATAAATTGTGTTACTTTACCTTCGTTTCTAAAATTACTGAACTGTCCTTATTAACATTAGGTTCACGGACGTTTTTTATATACCTATCTTTACGGCATCCGTCAAATTGACGGGTGAATGAAAATACGAACTTTCTTCGAACAACCGATTTATTTCAGTGAACTCAAAATTGAAAAATATTTGGCTCCATGTTTAAATAAAATTTTAAGAAATAAAAAGTCCTTTAAATAATATTATGGAAATAATAACAATAATACTTACGGGTAATCCTACTTATTCAGTACATTTTTGACAGATTTATTGCACTTTGCCTGTGCATTTTTGGCATATAACTTTTTTTCATGATATGCAACGATTGCTGCTTTTATTTTTGTTGCAGTAGCCCACCTGGCATCTTTTTCGCTCTTGTAGTATTATAGATGATAAAGAAGCGTCTGATCGTTAGCAAATGTTCTCCTAGATTTCCGCACTTAATCCGAAACTAAACATGTATTTTTTTCTGGATATTGTAGATTTGGTTCACTGTTTATGTAGTATCTACTCGTTTATTGATGCCAAGTCCAATATATTGAAAAAGATTTAAAGAAACTATCGGAAATTGCCTGCTTCGACACAATATTTGCGTATTACTTGGTCAATGACGTGTGCTACGAATTTTTTTTTATTATAATATGATATAACTTCTGAAAGACGTTTGTGGTTGTCTTCTATTTGTACACTTGCATGTCTGGTGCTTAAAAGGAGGACTTTTGGGTTCAGCTTACTTTTATATACAGTAAGGATGAAATTTTCTTATTTATATTTATCTGAGGGAAAACAAAAAGTCATCTTATTTTTTTTTTCAATTACTGCTTTTGGCAGTTCTCGTTTGTTTGACCGGATAGTCAGAACCAACGTTGTTTTTCGCGCAAGTAATTTGTGAGTTTGCGGAATGCTTGTAAAGAGATTATCTGTTGTAATATTTCTTCCTCGTTCTAAATATGGTTCGACTAATTTGAATGTGACAAGCTCACCCAACGATTGTGAGCTTCGTGCTTTATCTTTCACTAAATAAGGGAAACCGTTCATAATATATATATATAAAAATATATAGCAAAAATATAAGGATTATTTTCGAGATAAGCGTACCTGTTAAATTGACGGGTCTTGTAGAGGTAGGTATACAATATGTGAATCTCAAAAAGTAGAAGACTTAGGGAAAAAAATGTGTGTGTAAACTCCTTAGAAGAAATGATTAATTTGCGATGCAAAACGGTTGGAATCGATCAAACGGTTTTCGAAGTATTTCATTGCAAAGTTTGAATTCCGTCAAATTAACGGGTCAAGTAAACCAAGTGTTAAATTTGCCGAAAAAGAAAGTTTCTCAGAAAGTTCATCAAGTAATAAATTTTAAGGTAAGTTCTTTTTTCTAGATGCAATACGTGAATATTGTTCTACAACCTACATTAATGTCTGTTATTGAGTCGTAGACTCTTTTCTACAGGATCGTGTTCACTAACATCATTTTGATCTACTTACAAGGAAACCTTACACTGGGATACCCACGGACTTTAACAAGCCTTGCTAAATTAGTAGTATACTTTTAGAGTGTATCGTGGTAAAGATTTTTTTCAAAATTTGTGAAATAATTTATTGTTTCTTGTTTTTTGTAATAAATAATTTTCTCTTTCCTGTATATATTTAAAAATTAGGAAATATGAATAAAAATTTGAAAAATGATAGAAAAATATTATAAAAGAAATTCCCCTATGAAGGATCGAACACTATTTAGCCGCACAAAAGGCAGGAACGCTACCACTGACGATAGCACGCTACTTGATATTCGGTCAAAATTAAGATTATATAAAGATATATAAAACAAAAATCAAAACTTTAAAACCTTTTTTCTTAAAATTGGCTAGGCATTTTAAAAATACCTTTTACGAAGATAACACTTTAAAAGTATACTACTAATATACCAAAGCTCGTAAAATCCGTAGGTATCCCAGTGTAAGGTCCGCTTGTTAGTCGTAAATTTGATTATCATTAGGAAATGAATCATCAATTTTATTATCGTACATTGTATTCAACGGATACGGTATTAACACATTCGTCACCAAGCGCGATTTCAATGAGTTTCTCCTGAGGCCCAAATTCGACTGTCGGAGCGTCGAAACATAGACGGAGCGATAAGTGGGAAATAGCAGGGTTGTAACTCGAGTAGGCACTCGAGTATCGTTTTCCATTTCTTTGGCGGTAATTGCTTATAATAATGGAAAAATAGCATCGACAGGAGAAACCAGATGGTGTAATATGCCACAACGATACGGAAAAGTATCAAGTGGTTTCGAAAATTAGCACTACATTTGCTTTTGTGTACCAGTGTAGTAAATGCTCACATCGTATACCAGAGAGTCAAAAATAAAAAAATTGGAATAAGAAAATTTCGAGATCTGCTGGTAGCCGAATAGTTGTCCCCGGAAAATTCTACTAGAACAAGGAACGTGTCCCATAACCTGGAGATTCGTACGAATGAGCAGGGCAAGTCTGTAAGAAGGACGTACGCCCTATGTTACCAGAAAAAGAGACAAACTGCTGAACGACAAGAAGAAAAAAAAAATGTAAAAAAAACTACGACCTATTGTTCCAAGTGTCCGAATTCACAACAAATGTGTTTATAATGTTTCAACTCACACCATACGAAATAATATAATGCAATATGTTATCTTATATAAATTAGTCAAAATTATAGTATAATATGTATATTTGTAGTATTTTTATGTTGTATATCCTATATTTATATTTCAATACTGATTCCATTAAATTCGTATTAAAAATCAACCTGAAAGTCATATTAACTTGAATAAGAAGAGCGTCACCCATATTTTGGTGACGGGGCCCCCACGGAAGCATACCTGTCACCCAGATCTGGGTGATGTGGCGACGAAAGTGTTAAAAATTGTAGCTAATCTTTAATTATACGCTTATTAACAATGCAATGTAAGTAACTAGATCAATGATTTGTCTTACGTTAAGTATGTAAATTTAAACAATATTTGTCAAGAATATTTTTTTGAAGAGATTTGACCATTGTCTTAACTGAAGAAGTAACGTTAATTAGTAGACAATAAAAGCCATATTAACAATTCACATGTCTCAGTCTTCTTATCAGCATAAAAGAAATATAGGGAAAAATTATTCTTTTAGCATCTAAGTCTAAAGGTGGTAGATGCTGAGGTACTTCTAAATATTTAAAGCCAGTATATGTTTGCATTAAAGGAATATTTTTTTGGTTTAAAGCTTGTATTAATTTATTTTAAAGTTTAGTTATTTCAAAAGTTATATTAGGTATTATTTATATTTCAATATCTTTTTGTTCATCAGATAGGTCTTTTAAACTTTTAGGAAAAAACAATCTGCTAAATATGGACTTCCTAATGAATTGTAAAAAAAATTTATTTTAAATTTCTTATAGGTTCGTTTAAATTGATGATAATTTCTATATGGTAAAAATGGATTTAATTTCGTATCAATTTTCTTGCTAATAGAATGATTAATTAATAACTGTTATAATGTGTAGGAATAAATAGTGGGTAAGTCTGATTGCGGTAATGCCTGATCCCTGATTGGTTTAATAAATTGCGTTCTTGATACGGTACAATGTATTGAGTAGAAAATAAATAAATAATAGAGGCATCAGCTAAATATTTATTATTTTTTTCTTAAGATTGTAGACTCTGCTTTATTTCTGCTGATGTAATGTTTTTTGATGTTTTACGATGATAACAAGCCATAGAAAAAATTTCTGTATGCACATCAACTTACACAGTAATATAATTGTGATTGTCACTTGTTACAATAAAAAACGATGAATCTTGAAGAAAAAAATGTTATTAAAGACCAAAAAATAATGTTATATATATATAATAATGTGTAATACAATATTTAATAATGTGAGATAGTCAAAATACTGGTTTGACAGGTTATTCGGGTAGGTTACGGGCTGAAAGATAAACTTAACGGTTTAACCCGTTTACTTATATTTTTATTAAAAGTAAAAAAGAACTTTATCGTTTTCACGTGTTTGCTTTTATGTTTTATAAAAAAGTAGCAATCTAATGCGTTCGTTTTCCCCTTTATCCATCAAAAATCTGTGGGAAGATAACGTTGCATGCGACGATTTGGAAAAATTCAAGCGAGTAACGTGATCAAAAGCCTAAGATGCGCATAAGTTAAGAAGGCCAATAATATTAGGTTCTCACATTGGTCGAGATGTAGCGGATTTGACTTCGGTATGTTAAAATAACTGAGCTGCGATTCATGTTAATAACCTCATCATAGTTGACCTGCCATCTTTAAAGAGCGCAGTTTTTTAATAAATACTAAAATGCAATACTATGGGAATTGCTGCTGATAAAATGGTACATTTTTATTGTACGATACTTGAATCTATGAGAGCTGAGACAAAGCTCGCGTGGGGACCCACCCTTACATAGGCGTCTCCTTACTCCTTATATATGTGATGCGAGACCAACGGCGAGCGACATCGCCTCGTGTTTTTTTTAGTGAGATCGAAACCGTAAGTGATCCGTGCCGGAATAATATGTAAGTTTTTCTATATTAAATCTTTTCTTTTTTCAAATAACACCAGGTAGAACTTATTTATCTTTTTATGTTCAAACCATATTTCTCTTATCGCTGTAGCATTTAAATTTTTTAAATTTTTACTTGTAATAACAGAATGAGCTGATGGTTTAGAAGTCACTAGGAAATTTGAAGTTTATGGAGTATATAAAATTCTATTCTCAAACGATTAGTATTCTTGTGCAATCACTTTTGTGCGCCATCTATACGTGTCACAACGTTTCGCTTGTGTTTTAGGAGAAAACACTTTGTTTTTGGCATATTTTTTAATTTTTTGTTGTTGTTACGATAATAATAGGAATTGCAAATTTCTGCATTAGTTTTAGGCATCTCAAAAAGTTAAACAAAATTTAAATGTATACTTATCCGTCAATAAAAAAGCTTCAAGAAATAATAGTTTTATAAATAAGAATTATAGTCGAAAAAGAGTATAACTTCAAAAACTTCAAAAAGTATTTCTTTAAAGATAAATAAATTTATTAAAAAAATAAGAAAATTAGAAAACACTAAACCTGCCGACCTTTCATGTATACCTAATCCTACCATGAGCAGTCAAATGATCACTTCAAAAAAATATGTATCTTAATATAGAAAAAGAATTTAGTCAATTGGAAAGTAAATAAAATATTTTCCTGGTGGTACATTAAAAACCCGCTCCCAGCTTTTCTAATAAGAGAATTGTATTTAAGCATTTTTAGCACAATTTTTACAAATAACAGAATTTCTTATTGAACACTTTCTACATACGTATGTTTTAAATTATATGCAAATTTTGTTAGTTCTATTGACTTAACAATATCTTATTTGAAAAGATTTCCATCCCCAAAAATCTGAAGCTTCGTTTTTTTTTTTATTACCATTTTTTGCTTAGTATCTCCTTCTTGTATTTTGTCCCCAGCTCTTCTGATAATTGAAATAAAAATTCTTGCCTTGATATTTCTTCACTTGCCGTTTCTTTATATAAAATCCAAGCATTTCTCCTTTCGAAATGCAAAATATTGAAAAATACCTGTAAAAACCATCTTTGACATTTAGATTTTATACAATATATTCTAGCTATTTGATTGGTTACATCTAAACCGAATTTTGTGCCGATGTAAAAACTTATTATTTCTTGTATACGGGTGTAATTGTTTTCAACTTCAACGGTTTAATACATTGAACTAAGTATTAATACTTTTTTTTCGGTTTAGTTTTATAAATTGAGAGAATAAAATTATTCGATTTGTATAATATTATTGAGAAGCGTGTCATACTATACTTTGCCTGCCTCACTAATTCTGCTTGCTCTCTTTTATTTCTGCGGATATTTCCAACAAGCGTAGTTTTTTTTGCTAAAATTTACTATCTAATCACGTGGTTGGAAAAAAATTGTCAGTTGTTATATTTCTCCCATAACCCGTATATAGTTTTGCTGATTTTAAAGCTACAAGCTCCCTAAGAAAGAGCGATAATTCTCTCCTTTCATCTTTTCCCAAATATGGAAAACCGTTTACAATATACTTACTACTTACGTCAGAAGCTAACAAGAATTTTGTGCTAAATTTGTCAGGTTTGTTGAGCATGTATTGAGTAAATCTACAACGTTCTTTTGTAGCAAACAATTTTTCATCTATAGTAAGTTATGCTCCTGGTTTATAACTGTTTTGACTGTTTTCGATAAATTTCTACTAAACTTCAGAGACCAAAGCGAACTTATCGTTTTGTAAGCGTTTTCTTCGTTGATTTATGTTTTAAAACCGAATAAATCTCACTATATCTGTGAAGTCATTTCGGCTGATAGTTGTCGAGAAAAATGACGGAGCCCATTTCGTGTTTAACAAATATGATTCATCTATATCTTTAGCCTTATATGGGCCGCGAGCATATAGAAGTAAAATAAATGCTTATAATTTTGCAATAGATAGATTCCATTTCGTTTTCATCACTCAAAATGCTTCTCATTCCGTATATTTTCTTACATTTTCAACCATGTTATGATCAATAATCAAGGAAAATGCTGATTCAACTTTACCCTATATAATATTTCGTTTAGCGTATCTTATGGGTCCTGATATTTCCTTGAAAATATTATAAATGGCTCTTCCGCGATCAGATCCTTCTTTTAATTTTTGCTAAACAGTTCCTTCCATAGCAGTTTCAATCTCTTCTTCCTTTTCACTTTCGGAACAAACAATGAATATCTTTCCTTTTTTCCTCTTCGTATATTTAAAATGTTCTTTTCGTCCGTATCGCTGTCAAATAAGTCACAATTATTATCTTCTATACCATTATCAATATCGGGAACTTCTTGGTCATCTTCCGAACGATCTTCATCGATATTATTTATTTTGTATAATAAATTGATATTCCTCAAATGTCTTAAAACTTTTGAGATATACAGATTATAAAGAAAAAACTAAAATATAAAAATATAAATCAAAAGTGACAAAATAATTGAGAATAGAAACAAGAAAAAAACAGTTGTAAATTATACTACGAAATATTGTTAGCTCTGTTGACTTTGTCGAAACTATCACTCATACGACGTAATAATTTTTATTATACACTTTGAAATTTTGATGCCTACTGTTTTGATTGCAAGACGTACTGTAGTGTGAAGAACAATATGCATTTGTGTTCTATTATTTGTCGGAACACCTAAAGTATTTATCGCAACAGAAATTTCTGATCGTATTCACAAAGAGAAAGATACTATGAAAATGGTTTTAAAAAAAATTAAGAATAATTGTTTATTATCACCGTGTTTCACTCCGCCGAAAAACATCAGAAAATTATAAATAGCTATCTAGCTGTCGCGTTCAGTATAATTTCGCGATTTCTATAGTTTGGAGAGCCGTATTTTTGTCAGCTACCTTAACTACAATTATTTCTATAATCGCACGTTTTTCTACATTGTAGATCCATAATTACATTGTAGACTCGTAAAACAATTTTAGAGAGCGCTTTTCAATGAATATAGTCGTAAATAACATGAATCTTTCATACGGTTAAATGACCGCTCCTGGTAGACTAGACATGCTATGAATATTTTTCGGAAAGTAAAAAATAAAAAAAATTTTAAATATAAATAATTAAGTTTTATGTATATTGTAGGAAAAGTCAATAAGCTATATGGTGATACAGTAACGTTGTATACTGGAAATTCAAATTAAAATTTTGATCATTCTCGATCGAACTCCGCGACCTGTCTTACTGAATCTGGAAGTACTTCTGGATAATTTTTAGCCCACTTATCTAGATGGATAACAGCAGAAACTAATTGCTCAACAAATTCAATCCTTTTTCTAATCACCGTCGGTATGTCGTCTGCGCCCGCAAAAATATCGTCGACCAACATCTCTGATTGCAAGCAACGGGCTCCGAGCGGAAACCGCAAACCTTCATTCTGAACCAGCTGCGAGAGGGTGCGAATGGCCAGGTAGGGAGCACAATCTGTGTCATAAGTGATCGTATTTAGCCGGAATTCCATCGGTTCCAATGAAGCGTCGGGCGATCAGATAATCCTTTAGTAATTCTGATGCTCTGGCACTACCCGAATCTTTCTAAACTCTCAACAATATGCGCAATGAAAGCAATACCAGTACCTGCGTTAATTGAGTAAAATAAGTGAGAGATCATTTTGCAACGGGAACTTTTTAGTATAAAAGAAATTAAAGAATGACTGTCTCTCGTACGCCGAGACGCGTCAAATACAACCCTTAGGTTTTCCTTGAATTATTCTGCTGCACTACTACATGATGAGGTAAATACTAGGCCTCCTGACGTGGGATCTCTGACTTCGATCCTCGAAACCTAGGATTCATCTCCTCGTACGGTTCCATGAGTTCACCATACGCCTGATCAAATTTCTAATGCTGTGCGAGCCTATAATGTAACTACAAAAGATAAGAAGAGCGATTCGCTTCGTCTCTGCTGCGACTGGACGGAGATTCTGCTTCAGCGATAGCTGTCCCACTTATCGACTTATCTGGTTCCTCTGATGCGTCTCCTGGACGGTTCTCTCGAATCTCTCATCTTTGCCATTACCCGCTTAGGTGCGGCTGAAACATCTCCTAGCTCCAAAAATCGCTGCAACGCTCATTCACCTCCTTCTAAAGGGGAGCCGGGCAGCACCTACAATAGAGAATTAGTCGCACTTAACTCCGCCCGCCGTGCAGCTCCTGCATCCACTAATACGGAGATGAATCGTTCAAACGCCGTGTCCTGAGCGTCAAGCGGCGATGACGAAAAGTTCCTCAAACCTGGTTGAAGTAATCGGCCGTAGACATCTTCTCTAAATTAAATCGATCCGCTTCTAGATGGCGAACTCTAAATTGGCTACTCCAAAGTACGTAAATAATTCTCCTGCTGAATTAAAGTGAAATTCGTTGCTCGAATAACTCGGCCTTTTATCTGTAACGACTTAAATACCGTAGCTAACGCGTCAATTCCCGGCTGGATCATGTCAACATCAAGAGACATCAAACATACTTAAAGCGCGCGAAGGCATGGTGGATAACGTCAAAGGAAGAAACTAAAGTCTCAATTTACCACAGTCACTGATCGGAGGCGAGATAGACAGAGAAACGCGCGTGTAAAAAAGACAAGTTGTTTTCGAGCGTAACTTGGGGACCGCAACGATGTAACATCCCCTCTACACCACAACTTTTCCGTAAACCCCACTACTAATCGTCAGTGCCACCGCTTAACATACAACCGCCTCAACCGAAGACCCAAACCGGGTGGGGGAAACGATGCAGACGGAAGTGAAGTGCAAACGCGTAGCAAGTATCTAAATTCGAAAAATGTCACGCGTTTCCGGTATGCACCGGAAACTGACGCCATATCCACACAAAGCCACACGCTCGGCGTGACAAAGAACAAAGAGAAAAAAGGCACAATCGCCTTCCGAATATACTGAATTATCAATCCAACCTATCACTCATTCCTCACCCGGGGCACCAAAATGTTTATAGAATATAAGATTGGAAGCAATTCGATATTAATGTCGTGAGTTCGGTTAATTCGACGCTTAAATGAGTGAGATAGGGAAGGATAGATAAATCAATCAACACAATTTTACGCGGTATAAAACACTTGCTTCGGCATAAAAACTCTCACGAAGTTGAGAGAAAAGCCGGGGCAAGCTATGACTTTATTTAATCATATAATACAGTAAATACTAGCCTCTTATTTCTTCTTAGACTAGAGAACTCTCTTACCTTTGTCTCCACTACAAATATGTAACTTATCGTAGCCTACTTAGATGCGTTATCGGGTCTTCAAAACACGTTAATCTCGCTACCAACACCTTCCACGTGGGGTAGCCTTTTCCTTCACAAATTTATCCTCGGCAGGTCGACTGGTAAATACTGTGAATAGGCACCGTGACTGTCGGTGACAAGCGTAGTTGTGCCTTTGCACAACTCCTTCAAAGCGGATTAAAACAGTGCGGTCGTGTTCTTGCACGACCCCATCGAACTTAATAACGAGCGCGGTTGAGTCTATGCAAAACCCCTTTAACTTGGCCAAGTGCGCGGTTGTGTATACTCACAACCCCCTCAAACTTAGTAAAAAACACACGGTTGCCGCTTTGCCCAACCCTTTCAAACTTACCAGTCGACAACTCGAAAGCACACAACAAGAAACAGCTCTTACTTCAAAGAAACCAATATGGCGCCACTGTATCTTATCAGCAAACGAATAGTCCTTTTCAATATCCAGAATCGGTCTGTCGCTTGCACTCTCAAACCATGGCCTACGCACCCATCTCCCCTCTCACATGCCACAAGACGAACTCGCATGTACCTGACATGCTAAGGCGGTCCTACATGTATCTCTAATGTCCCCTCGCGCCATCATCACTCAATTAAGGCAACCGTAACTGATCCTATTTAGAATGTAATACTAATCAATTTAATATCCAAACGCCGTCGCTATCTAACCTATTCGGCGCGCAACACAAATCGGTCAAATGCCCTAATTTCACCGAACAAGTAAGAAATGTAAATATTAGTCACATAAGTTTGAAAATAAAAGTTTAAATCTTCTCGTTAAAGAAACACAATTTTGTTTTTAACTTTATTCGACCTACACCATAAATAATCTTATATATATATATAAACATGTAGGAATATTTTATGAAACCCTACTTTTAGACTTTCTTACTTTGATTCTCTTTACTCTCTACCTTAATACTCTTCACATGTCACTCCTATACTCTGATACTCTCATACACTATATTCTTCTTACCCAAAGATTTCTCTGCTACTGATGATTTTAATCTCTTTTACTGTTCTTTGCAACACTTCTTCTACGATTAACTCTTTATTTTTTACTCTTTACTCTTTACACTGGTGCTCTAATAACACTCATGATCCTCTGATCCACTGATGATATGATGATTCTCTAATGATTCTCTTACACGACTCTCTAATCTTATAAATTCTTCTCTTCTCGTATCCCCCCGCATCAAAGCTAAATACACGCACGTACTGATACTCTCTCTTTTCTTTCACACCATAACAACAAAGGAAAACATTTCTTATAACTCTGCTTAACCGAAAAACAACTTTACTTATTTTCCAAATACTAACGTACATATTTAAAAACTATCGTTCTCGAAAATTCATATCTTAACGTTTCTCCCCTTTATATTTGTTACAATCACACATACATATATATATATATATATATATAAGGTATATTCTATATGGTTCTTATAGGGATAATGTCTTGGAAATATAACTGCCTTGAGTTTCTGCAAATAAGAGATTCTCTCGATTATTTTATTAATATTATTCACACTAACCTACATTATCTGCATTGCGTTACATTGTAAGAATACAAATTATACTTATAACTACACTATGTACATTAGTTGCATTACCTGTAAATAAGAGAAACAACATTTACAGCTAATATTCACTCTTATTTTATTGTCTTATTTCTAGCTACGCAATTTGAATTCTAACCGTCTCTGCTTAGCGAACTACTAACCGTTTCTATACTTTCGGTCTCTTTGTTAACGTTCCCGAATCTTCTAAGCCTAATATGCCTGCGCGTCTTAAATGTAGGACGGCAGGAAATTTAAATAGTAAAGGTGACGAAATATAAATAGTAATATTTCGTTACATCACCCCTCCCCGGGGAAGGAAAAACGAAATACAATATACTAGCTTTCTTGATCATCACACATAAATGGTACTAGTTTCGTGATGTGAAACAATTACTCTGATTTTTTCGGTCCGTCTATATTTTATAAATAGTATTTGAAATCTTTTCTATAATTTTGTACGATCCTATTTTTAATTCATCTAGTTTTTTCCTGTTTAACCTATGATTATTTTCTACATATACTAAATTTCCTATATTAATTTCGTGATGTCTTCTGTTCTTATCAAATATTTTTTTATTATGTTCATGCGATTTTATCGTGTTTTTTAGGGCAATTTTCCTATCTCTGAGTAGATCCTCATGCGTTTTTGTGTATTTTATTTCTTCAGGAATTATTGCTGTATGAGTACCTTCTAGTAAGTATTCTGGGGAGAATCCTGTCACTGTGTGTTCGGATTTATTATATTCTGCTACACATTCATGTGCTATTGTAGTCCAAGCAGTTTTTCCTCTTTTCTCATTTATCTTACATCTAATTTTGTTTATTATGGTTTGATTTGACCTCTTATTTAATCCATTCGAGAAGGGTGCATTCACTGCCGTGAATGTTAATATAATGTTTTTCCCGTTTAAGTAGTTTTTAAATTCTTCTGAATTATAGCCCGGATATTGGTCTGATAAGATCATACCTACTTTGTTGTCTGCTGTTATATTTTGTATTAATCGTATGAAATCGTTTGCATTTTGAGTTCTTGATGTCAGAATATGAGCATATCTCGTGAAATGGTCTACCAGCAAATGTAAATATTTCTTTGTTGAACGGGAGCCCCCGAATCCTCCAATCGTGTCTATAGAAACTATCTCATACGGATAAGTAGCCGGACCCAAATGTGACATAAATCCAATTTTATATCTTCCTCTCGATTTGTTCTTTATGCAGATTTCACAATTTTCACAAATTCTTTTTATATTTTGATCCAGATTCTTTGCTACATAAAATGGTTTGATTTTTGCTCTAATTTGTTTTATTTCTATATGACAGTAGAGCGAATGTATTTTCTTTATAAATTCTTTACTGAAACTTTCTGAAAGAATAATTTTTTCTTTTTTTCCTATTTTTTTATAATAAATTTTGTGTTTGAAAATCACCGTATCTTTAGCATTTTGTATATCAGTGTTGTTTTTTTGATCGCATTCGATCTCTTCCATTTTTATAAAGTTAACAGTTTTCAAAATTTCATCTTCATTTTCATGAGATTCTAATACCGGGTTTCGGCTTAAACAATCTGCCTCTAAATTGTGTTTCCCTGGACTGTACTTAAGTTTAAAATCATATTGCGATAATTCATACATCATATCTCCTAATTCTTCATCTGTCCTGGTTTTAATGTTCATATTTTCTAAGAGCTTATGGTCTGAGTATACCGTAAATTTTTTCCCGATGAGCCTATGTTGCCAATATTTTATTGCTTTTCTTATTGCCAAGCATTCTATATAAATTGCTTTTTTTCATTTCTGAACTTCATTCAATTTTTTCGAAAAATATGCCACTGGTTTTTGTTCCCCATTTGATTGTGTTTGCTTCAAAACGGCTCCAACACCTTGCAAACTCGCGTCGGTGTAAATATATATTGGAAGACTTGGATCAAAAATCGTTAAAATTGGCTGGGAGCATAGTAGTATTTTCATATCATCATGTGCCTTTTGGCATTGTTCCGACCAAATGAACTTTTGTTCCTTTCTTAGCAAATTATTTAGTGGTTCTAATACAGTCGAAATTTTCGGCACATATTTTCTGTAGAAATTAATTTTTCCTAAAATTTGACGCACATTCTTTCTTGTTTTAGGTGCAGGAAAATTTTTTATGGAGATCAAATTACCTTTCAGTGGACTGATTGAGTTGTTTTTTGTTATATGGCCTAAATATTTGACGAAATCTGCTGCAAAAATACATTTAAAAAACTTTAATTTAAAGCCCTCATCCATAATTGCTTGTAATAATCGTGACAAATGATCTATGTGCTCTGTAAAATCCCTAGAGAAAACCAAGATGTCATCAATGTAATTTACACAAAAATCAGCAAGTTTGTGTTTCCTTATTATGTTACTTAAAATTCTTTGGAAAATCGCTGGTGCTGTTTTCAAACCAAATAGTAAGCACGCCCATTGGTAATGTCCCTCTTGGGATACAAAAGCTGTTTTCTGCCTATCTGCAATCTTCAAAGGAATCGACCAGAAATCCGAGTTTATGTCGAGTGTTGAAAATAGTTTGCAATTTCTGGTCCTAACTATAAGATCCTCAATTAGCGGAAACGGTTGCAGTTGAGGGATAACGATTTTGTTTAGTTCCTGAAAATCTATGCATAACCTTGCTCATTTTTCTTCATCTTTCTTAAATGCCAAAGTCACTATAGCCGCAAACGGACTATATGATTCTTCAATCAAGTTTTTCTCTAATAATTTTGTAATTTGTTGCTTTATCTCTTTTTTATCTTCTATTGAACATCTGTATGGTCTTTTGTAGCAATATTTATTAATTATCAGGTCTATGTGAGCTTCAGAATCTCTAACGTCATATTTATCTCCAGCAAAAACTGGTTTATGTTTATCAATCAACTTATCAATTTTAATTTGTTGTTTAATTTCTAAATAATTGGTTTATATCTGAAACTCACTTGTATTTATATGTTAATTGTAATTTATTTGATATTCATTAATATTTTCTTTTCTACTTTTAGGATTGTTTTTTTGAGCTTTGTGGATTTATTTTGTTTTTGATTTTATCTTTCGGGATAACCTGAATTTTTTGAATTATTTCCAATCTCTTATTCTGAGTTAGTAGGAATTTTTTTATACAGTCTAATCCAATTAAAAAATCATATTTAAAATTTTTTTTATCCTCTACTAAAACATATATTTCCTCTTTAATTTCAAAAATTTTTATTTTTAAGGTGACCATACCATCTATCTTTTTCACACCATTAATCGTTGTTAAAACTAAATTTTTTGTGTTACTTAATCTTTTCTTTGGTATGTTTAATAGTTTTGAATTTATCAAGGAGACATTCGAGCCGGAATCATAAATACCTATAACCTTGATAGTGTCGTTTAACAAAACATTTATCTTGATTAATGGTGGTAATATTAGTTTTTTTGATTGACATCATTCAATTCCAGTTCTAATTCGGAGTTATTTACGTGTTTTATTTGCTCTTTCTTACTCTGTTCGTTTTCTTTATCTTTGTACCAGTATAACGATTCTGGATGGAAGCGATTACTTTTATTTCTCTGTTCGCAGATCGTACATGGTTTGCGATTATTTGGTCCATCTTTAGGTATTTTTTCATAATTAACAGTAGTCCTCCTCGCTACATTTTTTGTCATATATTCTAGGCCTCTAATCTCGTTAAGCAGGGTTTCGACCGTTGTTATTTTCTCTCTATCTATTCTATTCCTTATAGGATTCGGTAATCCTTCCACAATAAGATTAATTGAAGTAGTTTCTGTCATTTTCTTATCAGTTTGTAATAAAAGACCATGCTTTCGCACCGCATAATCCAACAGTGAACCGAATACATATTTATATGACATCGCATTAGTGGCTGGAAGCAACCCTTTGTCCGCGTAATCTCCGAGAAATTTTTCCTTCCATTGCGACCACTTTGACTCTATCGTTAGCTTTATAAGCATTGAATTATACCAGTCCATATATCCGTCTTCTAGAAAAAATCTAAACATCTCAATTTTATCTATATCGTTTTTAATATTTAATCGAGTACATTCGCATTCAAACGTATCCATCCATTCAGTTATATTAAAACTTTTACCTGAAAATTTTTTCTAATACAAACTTTTCTGATAATTTTTTTATATTTTTTTTCCAAATCTATGTTCCCTTGTTGTTTTTCCAATTCCTCCCAGATCTTTGTAAACATTTCTCCCGACAGGTTTAGTGGTTACGTAGCCGGCGTTTCCGTCAATATCTCTTCCAATACGTAGTCTTTAAATACCATATTTCCCTCTTCGTCTCTGTATAATCTACATATATCCGTTGGTAATTTAATATTCATATTTCGAGTTTGTCCTCTTTTATTTAACGAATAACATTTTCCGAAACGCGCCAAAAGATGGATAACTTAAAAAATTTAACTCTTAGGATTTTTAGTTCTTTTCATTATGATATGTTTGAAAACATTTTTCCACATGCAGATGAACGTTGCAGGAAGGACACATATATGCAGCGGAACTTCTTTTTTTGGCGTCAGTGCAGATTTCAAAAGCCTTTCGCTGGTTTTGAATTCTCCCATTGCCACTAATACGTGTTATGCTATGTTTCCTCATGTCCGCGGTAAGCCTGTCTGGTGAATCATACTTTGGCGATCTTTTATTACATTGAGCAGCTAATCTTGATTGTTACTTCTCTTCATTCCCATTAATCCATGCTAGTGCAAGATTTAGTAAAAATTGTTTGAATCTGATCGAATTATCGGAATTCTTTATGCATACGCGTAAAGTAATGCACAGTTTATAAGGTATAAAACAGTGTTTCTACACACAAAAAAATAACTCTGGTCGTGCTATTAAATTTTCTATCATAACTTTAGATTGTATGGAAATTTTTGCAATCGACTTTCACAGAACTATTCCTAAAACTATAGAGATCAATAATTTGTTAAAAAAATTGATATTTTAGAAATTGTGGACGTATGTAATGCTATCAATGAGTAGAGCGAACGATCATCTGTCATAAAAATCTTATTATTAAAACCCAGATTTTAAATCGTTTGTAAAATGTTCAAAGATTTTTTCAATAGGGAGGTCTCTGGCGATTGTGATGAGCCATTACAGAGAAGAAAAAGAATTAAAAAAAGAAATAAAACACTTGGTTAAGCCAATACAAATGTATTGCTTTATTTACTTGTTAGAGTAAAAACTTAAAGCATAAAAACCCTGGTTGATAGATTCAATACAAAAACGAATAGTAATCAACTAAAGATTGGACTAATCTCAGCTAACCTCTCCTTTGCTTCGTTTGTGTATAAATACGATAACAAAACTCACCTCGCTTAAATTACTGTAAAGAGTTCATTTATACTTAACTTACTTTACCTCGCCAGTTACTTCACGTCGGTTTACCGCTTTCTAGAAATAAACCTCTCGCTCGTTTTTGGAAGTATAAGAGATACTTATAGTTCGTTTAAATCGCCTCTCTCTTTCGTATGTGGAAAATTAAGGAATACTTATACTTCGCTTATGATGTAAAATTTACAAGATAGCCCAGTTTTTAGGCCAGTAAAAAAAGGCCAAACTTCGACTTTTTTTATTAACAGCTTGCAAATTTAATACAAAGGGAAGTTAACGACGCTGAATCGAATTCTGCTAATTTTATTAAAATATGTTACTGGGTTCTCTAAAAAATAAATTCAATGTTTTAAGAATATCCTTTCTTATATATCTTGAATTATTTTATGTATAGATATACGATTTTTCTTTTTCAAATATGTATTTATTTTATACACTAATACATTTTTACGAGACCAAAGATCAGTAATTTAAAATTTTATAAAATACATAATTAAATAGGAAAAATATTTTATTTTAAATTTCATCTCAAAAAGAATATGTATTCAATTCGATATACAAATAAATTTTTGTGGGACAAAAAATTTATATCAATTATTTATTCTAATCAATTTTATGGCGACACAAAAAATTAATTACTTATTTTTACTCTCGAATAAATAATAATAGTTTTTGTTAATATGAATTATTATTTTTCTTTTATTTAAAGTTCACTCTTTCAGACAATATATAAAAAAACGGCGTGCCATAAGCATCAAGATTCGAATTAAAAATACTGCGCTTATAAGCCGATATATGTAGATATACAGAACGCTCAACACTCGATGGCTAAGACGAAAAATTTTCGCTTTTGAATGGAAAAAATAGAAGGAAAAAAATATAGGTTTTTTGTCTCACTCGCACTCGTATACAGAACGCTCGACACTCGATGGCCAAGACAAAAAATGCTTGCTACCGAATGAAAAAAAAGAAAAAGAGAAATATCGGTTTTTCGTCCTCCTCGCACTCGTATACAGAACGCTCGACACTGGATGGGCAAGACGTTAAATTCTCGCTACCGAGTGAAAAAATAGGAAGAGAGAAATATCGGTATTCTTTCTCACTCGCACTCGTACAAAGAACGCTCAACAATCGATGGCCAAAAAAAAATACTCGCTATCGCATGAACAAATTAAAAGAGAGAAATATTGGTTTTTTCTCTCACTCGCACTTTCATTCAAGGCCGAGAGTCCCGAAGATTGCCGAAGATCCTTTGTTTGTGTATTAGTGCACACGGACGCTCGCACGCACACTATCCTGCTCGCGTATAAAAGCCGACGGAGAGGCGGGATTTTGCGCCCCACTCTGCAATTATTTTTTTTTCAATATTTCTCGCTTTTTTGCTAATACGAAGAAAAACTTTAGAACATTTTTTATGTATTTTTTAATTTTCCAAAACTTTCGTTTAAAACTTTTTTCGATTAAATTCCAAGATTTAAAGGTAAAGCTCTTTTTACCATTTTTTATCCTTTTTCTCGAAAAGCCGGTATCAGATTTTAATAAAATTAGCACCACTCGATTCAGCGTCGTCAACTTACCCTTATATTGAATTTGCAAGCTGTTAATAAAAAAAGTTGAAGTTTGGGCTAATTTAACTGGCTTATTTAGAAAGTTTAATATGATGGTTAGTCCGCTAACTGGGCGAATTATTCGTCTTGTACGCACAAGAGTAGAAGTCGGAGGTTTCATCTGAAACGTTACAGGATTCTGAATAATATATATGCAGCATAAACATTTAAAAAGTACTTAACATAAGACAAATAGTCGTAACGTTAAGTTTAATGATTCCATGTACAGTTTTATTCGTTACAATATAAGGTAAGTTATCTTCTCTGGAATAAATATCAACAATCCGTCTCAACAATAATCTCATGCAATGTTGATTTTTTTTAATATAATTGACGACCGCGTTTCTATCAAATTTCTTCTTAGAATTGATCCATTTCTAGCGTATGTGCAGCTCTCGAAGATATTCGTTCTGCTATTGTCTCCATAATTCTTGGAGTATCTTGATAATATGTTATCAAAATAATAAATTGTTCGCTAAAAAACTGTCGTATTTACCCTCAGGAAACATTGTAAGTTCTTTATCTACTAAAAAAACTGGTTTGTGTACATATGTACACACGTAAAAAGTTATATCAACATACATGCCGGGCTGACTGCACTAGTTCCCGTTGGATCACTAATTGTAAGGCAAGCATCGCTGGGTATTGTTAGTACTTGGATGGGTGAACCGCTTTTATGTATACCGTGTACTCATGACGCAAGGATTCAGCATAGTCAACATCTAGAACTGGTCCAAAGCTCCGTATAAACAGAAGAGAGTTAGATAATGAGGCAATCTCCCTTCAGTAAAAAAACAATATCGTTTCAAGAAATAGAAATAAAAAAAGGTATTATTACACGACAAAGGCCTGATAAAAAGAGGAAGAAGAAGAAAAGTAAGAATTATATACTTATTTGCGTAACGATAAATTATTTTGTAGCCTAAATGCTATAAAACGTTAGACGTTTGTTTATGATGGATACTTTTGTTTAGATAAATTTTTGTAACAGTCGTAAAATGCCCTAAACTTTACAGCATTAGTTTTAGAATTCTCGAAAAATAGAAAAGAAATTTAAATATATACTGATACTGCTCAACAAGTAGCTAGAGATAAAAGTTTAATAAAAATTATTATAGAAAATAATTACCATAAAACTAGGATGCATTTTTTTTTTCAATTTTTTTTTATAGAATAATAATGCACATGGTTTCTTCCCAGTGTGAATAAAAGGAAGAGGGTTTTTTTCCAAAAATCATTCAATTATATTATATTCTTCTACTGATTCATGTGCTATTTTAGTCCAAGCAGTTTTTTCTCTTTTCCCATTTATCATAAATCTGATCTTTTTTAATATAGTCTGATTTATCCACTCATTAAATCCAACATAAAAATATGTGTACACTGCCGTGAATCTTAATATAATGTTCTTTTAATCTAAAAAAAATAACTAGTGTGTGTACTTATGTTTGCACGTAAGAAGTTATACCTTTTTGGCGTACCTAAACGAATATAGCATCAATATCCTAAAAAATAACTTCAGAAAAATAAGAATAATCTTATTTATTTATACATGAGGAGGAAGAAGGGTTTAATTATAATAAGAAATATAAAAATTCATCAAATAATAAGCTTTGAGATAAATTTTCTTCGCAAAGTACAATACGTAAATATTTTTCTTCATGCTACATTAATGTCTGTTGGTGCACCGTAAGACTCTCTTCTAAAGGATTGTGTTCGCTGACATTATTTTGTTAAACTTTGTCGTGAATTTGATTATCATTAAAAAATGAATCATCAATTTTAATATCGTACATTCAATACAACGGAGACGGTATTAAAAATTGTAGCAAAGCTTTAATTGTTCGCTTGTTAACAGTGCCATGTAAGTAACTATTATAGATCGGTGAATTTTCTTACGTTTAATATTTAAATTTAAACAATAATCGTCATCAATATTTCTTAGAAGAGATTTAACCATTAAATGAACAGAAACAGGCACATTAAATACTTGACAATAAATGCCTTATTGACCATTCACATTTCTCAGATGTGCATAAAACAAATATGAGACGAAATTAATCTTTCAGAAACTAAGTCTAAAGGTGGTAGATTCTTAGGAACATCTTGATATTTGAAGCCGTTATATGTTTACATTAAAAGAATATTCTTCGTGTTTAAAGCTTGTATGCATGTATTGCAAAACTTAGTATTTTCCATAGGTAAATTAGGTATAGTTTGTGTTAGAATATTCTTATGTTCATAAAACGGCTTTTTTAAGTCCTTTTAAAACCACAATCTGTCACATACTGAGAATTGATGTCCAAGAGAATTGTCCAAGAATATTATTTTAAATTCTTTTTGAGTTCGCTTTAATTGATGATAATTGCTATATGGTAAAGAATGATCTAAATCCCTATTAATTTGTTCGCCAGTCGAATGATTAATTACTAACTGGTCTAAAGAGTTAGAATAAATTGAGTGTACATCTGATTGAGGTTTTTCCTGATCCATGATTGTGTCTTGGATTAACGAATTGCGTTCTTAATCCGGTACAAAGTCTTGATTAGAAAATACATGTATAATTGAGGTGTAAGCTAAATATTGATCGAGATCGTGAAATTTGACTCATGTGTGTTGAGGTAATGTTTTTTGATGTTATACGATGATAACACATCATAGAATATTTTTCCATATGCACATAAGCTTGCGCAGAAATATAGTTTTTATAGTCATCTTTCTCAGTAGACAACTATGCATCTTGAAGAAGTAAATGTAAAAAATAATGATCGTATTCATAAACGTACCAAAAGAAATAGAAGTTCAAAGATAATAATACGCAGTACTATTAGTTATTGCTGTGAATTTTAAATTGTATAAATTTGTAACGGTAATCATAGGCTGAACCGATAGTTAAGAAGTAACTAGTAAATTCAAAGTCAATGGGGTACATAAAATTCCATTCGTAGACAATTGGTTTTCTTGAAAAAAAAAAATGTAAATAAATGTGAAATAAAATAAATGTAAATAACTTTAAGTAACTTCAAAACAAAAGACTAAACAAAAAAAATAAATAATTAGCAATAATAATAGTTACTGCTGGAACACTTAAAATTTATTTAAATTTGTACCGGTAATCACAGGCTTAGCCGATGGTTCGCAAAGTAAATTAGAAGTTGACGGAGTAAATAATATATCATTCGCAGACAATTCATATACTTTTTGAATCATTTTTTTTCGCAGCAAATAACCCCACAAAGTTTCGCATTAGCTTGCATTATGGTTTCCTTATTTTCTTCATTATTTTCCTTATGTTCCTTATTCCTTTTCCTTCGAAGAAGATAATCTTTACATTTCTCTGCATTAGTTTTTGAAATCTCAAAAACTCAAACAGAAATTTAAATTTATAGTTATCCTTGTCAATAAGAAAGCTGTAAGAGATTATAGTTTAATAATAACTTCAAAATTAAAACAATTAAAATATTTAAAATAAAATAAATAAATTTTCAACAATTAATAATAAATAATTAAATTTAACTATAGATAAATATAAACGCTTAATCCTAATTTTTGTATAGTTGCTAAGGAGAATTTTTTAATATCTACGTCTGATCGGCACAATTGTTTTATTAATTTGAGTCGCAACGTTTCTAGCAACTTTCTGTACGATCTTCTCGCCAATCTTTAGTGAATTTTAAAACTTAAGCAGCAAAATTTATACATTTGCTTCTTTATTGTATCTAATTTGTAATAACTACAATTTTCCCGAATACCAATATATACTCTAAAATTGTAAATAAAATAATATAGAACTTCAATAAAAACTTTAATAAATAAAGTTATCAAATACAATTTAAATAAATAAAATAATTTATTAAAAAAGTTAATAAAAAAAAAAAAAACTGGTGTGTCTACTTATGTACGCACGTCAAAGTTATACTTCTTTAGCGTATCAAAACGAATATAGCATCAATAATATCAAAAATAACTTCAAAAAATAAGTATAATATTATTTATTTATACATGAGGAAGAAGAAGGGTTTAATTAAAATAAGAAATAAGAAATAAAACACTTGGTTGAGCAAATACAACAAGGTTCAATACTTATTTGCTGGTCAGGGAAAAGCCTTGTAGCATAAAAACCCTGGATGATAATTTAAATAATTTAAATAACTTTAATATTTATATATATACATACAATTTATAAATATTAAAATTTAATTAATTCACGTTCATTAGTTGATCTGTTTGTGATTCTATGGCCATGTGAGTTACAAGAGGCTTATGGTAGCTAAAATATGATACAAATAGTCTAGTTGAAACGTTTTCTAAGTATCGTGTAAATACAGCATCAATTGTAGTACCATATCGGGTTGGAGGAACTGTTCTGTCATTATTTATTAAAAGATTAAAATCTTCACGTAAAAAGTTGAAGAGTACATCAGAATTTTCAGAGCAGAAATTAACATTAAAATCTCCACTTAAAATCATTGGTAGCTTATCTTCGCCTTTACCATATATGGTGTTCTATATGCTGTGTATAGAGATAGCACCCGTTCCAAGAAATGAATAATATTTTCAATTCTTTGATTTGGAGAAATATAAACTGCTATTAACACAATTATTTTACCATCTTCCGTTGTACACTCTGCTATACAAAAATCACCCAGTGATGATATAGCAGTACTAACAAAATCGGACTGTCTCACAGTCGTGTTGATATTAGTGGTCAGAAAGTTAGTTGTATCATTCGCATTGTGATAGATAGCAACTCCTCCAGCTCGAACATTTGGTCGTTCGTATTGAATTATACAATTGAAATTTTGTATACTAAAAGACTCGTTATCATGTAACTAAGTTTCACTCAACATAAAATTTTAGATTTTTGTAAAATAGAATAATCATATCCTTTGAGTGAGCTCGCAAACTTTGACAATTTAAAGTATACAGTTGTCAAACCTTTCCTTTGGTTCATAAATGTTGGATCTCTTTACTAATTGTCACTAAGCGATTATTTGAGAGTCTCTTATATTCATCTTGAAAACTAATCATTGCAGTTGATAGTCTTCGGCCGTGATAAAAAGTATTATCATTATCTTTTGCTGTAATGTATAAGCCCTCGATAGTTGTTACGCGTGACAAAGCGACATAGACTAATGTCAGTTGATGTTTTTATCATATTCATAAACAACTTCGGGATATGTGCTCCCTTGTGATTTGTGAATTGTCGTCGCACAAGCACAAATTAGAGGTAAATGTGAACGCTTAACGTTAATTGTTTTATTGTTATTAGAGAAATAGTTGCAGATCTACGTCCGATCGGCACTGCTGCTTTTTTAATCTGAATAGCAGCAACATGTCCAGCAACTTTCTTTTTGATTTTCTAGCCAATCTTTAGTGAATCTGAAAACTTAAGCCACACAACAATTACTTCTCCGTATTCATTGTATTCAATATAAATAACTTCAATTTTCCCGAATGCCAATATATACTCTACATTTGTAAATAAAATAAAATAACTTTAAGAAAAATTTTAATCAAATAAAGATAATAAATATAATTTAAATAAAATACAATTATTACAAAATTAATACAATAAAACAACAAATAAGAAAAAGAAAAACTCTTGTTAAGTAAATACAAAGTATAATACTATATTGGCTCGTCAGACAGAAAGCCTTGTAGCTTAAAAGCTCTGGTTAATAAATTAAACATAATAAGGAATTGCGGTTTTAACAAAAAATTAAACACGAATCTCACCTCTTGCTCGCTTCGCTTGTATACGGATTCAACAGAAAGGTTAACCTCGTTTATGGAAGTATAAGGAATACTTATACTTTTCTTATTTCGTTCTAGCTTAAATCACTTTGTTCGTCGCTTTCTTTGTAAATTCTTCGCTGCTCATCTAAAACGTATCGTCGTAGGCGTCCAGTGGAAAAATAGGACGAGTGCTTTGTTTAATAGGCCCAGCAGGGCGTGCTTAGCAACGGTTTAAAAAGTGGGGAGGGATGATAAGAAAATTTTGGTATTTTCAATCTTTTCAAAATGATTAAGCCGCGTATTTCGAATATCGTTAAGAATCTATATTCTTTATAAATGTACATAAATCGTTATTACGTTGAGTGCCTCACGAATTCTGAAGGAAATCCTCGTCAGGTTACGCTCTAAATTTAGTATTGAAAAAGAAGTATAACTTCAAAACAATAACAATAAATTCATATTGCACAATACGTTTCCATTCTTTTATGCTACACTCTCCATATTTTTATAATTAATTACAGATTACCTATCATAATGATAACATATTATTATTATTATCGTTATTATTTTCCTTGTTAGTTGTTAATTTTTCTAGTTTAATTATTAATGTTATTATTATTATATTATTAGTATTATTATTATTAATTTTATTTTTACATAGAACATAGTTGATAAAGAAACCAGTTTCTCTTCCCTGCTTGATGATCAATAATATTTTCTAATGTAAGAAGATTATTTTTCTTTTACTATGATATTTTTATTCTCATTTATTTATTGAGGTTATTTAATTTTATAAAATATATATATATATTTATAGCGTGACCAGGTAAAAAGGAGGAGGATTGAAAATATGTGTAGATAAGCTACTAATTATTCTTTTCTATTAAGTTAACTAAATAACTTCAAAAAAAAGAAAAGAAAAATATTTTCAATCGATCGATATATTATATATATATGAAAGAATAAAAAGAATAACTTCAACAATATAAAAATATAGATATCAGTCCACATTAAATGTAAGGGAGATATATCGAATTACTTTATGCGTCAACGGCCACGCGGTTACAGCATTAGTTCTCGCTCGATCATTTAAGTAAAGCAGCGCTGAGTACGATTAGTATTTGGATGGGTTACCCGCTTGAGAAAAAAAGGTGAAGAAGAAGAGAGACAACTTCATGCCGTAAACTTGAAATCGTATTTGCCGCGCGTCGTAAATACCGACAAACTTCATGGTGTCGTGTTCCCAGACGCTCGGAACCAAATCCCCCATTACATTTTCCCAAACGCGCCAAAAGAAGTATAACTCCAAAACAAATAAGAAAAACTCTTGGTTAAATCAATACAAAGTATAATTTGGTTCGTCAGGAAAAAGCCTTATAGCATAAAAGCTATGATTTTTAATTTAAATATAATAAGCAATGGCGGTTTAAAAAAAAGATTAAACACTTATCTTACCTCTTGCTCGTTCTGCTTGTATACGGATTAACAAAGAGGTTCGCCTCTTTATGAAAGTATAAGGAAAACTTATACTTTTATATTTCGCTTTTGCTTGAATCGCATTGTTCGTCGCTTTCTTTGTAAAATCTTCGCTGGTAATCTAAGACGTGTCGTCGTAGGCGTCCAGTGGAAGAATAGGACGAGTATCTTTGTTTAGTAGGCCAAGCAGGGCGTGCTTAGCAACGGTTTGAAGAGTGGGGAGGGACGATAAGAAAATTTAGTTATTTTCAATATTTTCGAAATGATTGAGCCGCGTATTTCAAATATATTCTAAGAATTTATAATCTTAATAAATAGTACATAAATCGTTGTTACGTTTAGTGTCTCACGAATTTTAAAGGAAATCCTCGTCAGGATACGATAATCACTTAGTATTGAAAAAGAAGTATTACTTCAAAACAATCAAAATAAATTCACATTGCACAATACGTTTCTAGTCTTTTATGCTACATTCTCCGATTTTTATAATTAATTACAGTTTATATATCACAATAAATACATATTATTGGTATTATTATCATAAATTATTTTCCTAGTTAGTTTTTAATTTTCCTAATTTATTTTTTAATTAATGTTATTATTATTACATTACTAAATATTATTATTATTAATTTATTCTTACATAGAACATAGCTTATAAAGAAATCTTCTTCCAAACCCTGCTAGATGATCGATAATATTCTCTAATGTTAGAAGATTATTTTTTTTATTATAATATTTTTTTTTTATTTATTTTGTTGAACGACCACGCCTTGTATTGGTACTTTAGTGGTTTTCTTGTCGTTGAAAATGCACTTTTAGGTGGATCTTTGGAATCGTTTTATATGAAGAATGAGGATAGGTAAAAATTAAGTAAAATATATTTTCTGAGCCCAGTCAAAAAGTACAATTTATTTTGCTCGATGCAGGGAAGAGCCTTCCGGTATAAAAACCCTGGTTTAAATACAGTTGATGATACTCCTCTGGCTTGCCTACCGGCAGCTATCGATGATAATGATATTCCAAAGGCAGAATAGAATCTGACTACGTGCTATCTTCTTTTGTTCCTTTGTGTTCCACTGATGTAATAGTAACGCAGGAGTGTAGCTCTTTGGATGTGATCGTTCGCAGTGCTCGTGGTAGAATAGCATTTAAGTGTAAAAGCACGCGGCTTTTATAGAAAAAAACGATGCAACGCGTGGACAAATTACCGAAAAGTTAGATAACGTAGCTGTCGTTGCATATGATTGGCCTAATAGAAATGGTGTTAGAACGCGTTCTAGAAGAACGAAGGCGCCCTGCAAGAAGCTCGCTGCGCTCTTTTCTTACACCGTAACTAAGATGTTTCTTTGTCGCTATATCTCGGCACGCGTCGACGTCTCGACACGTCTATATGATCTCACTCACTCGCTTGAGTAGGATACGCAACATATTTATTTAATTTATATAATATTAATTTTATATTAATTTTACATAAATATTTTATATATATATATATATATATTTTCAGCGTGACCAAGCACAAAGAGGGAGAATTGAAAGTATGAGAAGATAAGCTACTAATTATTATTTTTTATTAAGTAAACAAAAAATAGAAAGAAACTCATCAGTCCACATTAAATATAATAGAGATATCCAATAACTTTATTCGTCAACGGCTGTGCTGCGGTGATGAAACTACTTTCCGGTCGATCATTTAAGTCAAGCAACGCTGAGTACGATTAGTACTTGGATGAGTGACCCGCTTGAGGAAAAAAGGGGAAGAAGAAGAGAAAACAACTTTATGCTGTTAACTTCAAATCGCTTTGCCGCGCGTCGTAAATACCGACAAACTTCCTGGTGTCGTTTTTACAGACGCTCAGAAAAAAATTACTCCTATTACATTTTTCCCAACGCGCTAAAAGTAGTATAACTTCAAATAGTTTTAAATTTATTCTAAATATATGCCCAGATATTGGACTTACAAGATCATACTTATTTCTCTTTGCTGGTTTACTTTGTAATAATAGTATAAAATCGTTTCTATTTTTAGTTTTTGATTTTAGATAATACGTTATGTGTTTAAAAATAAGCGTTTCTTTAAAATTTTGTAGATTATTATTGTGCTTTTAATCGCATTTAATCACCTCTACTTTTATAAAATTAACAGCTATCAAAATTTTATCTTCATTTTCATAAGATTCTAATACCGGATTTTAGTCTAAACAATCTGTCTCTAAATTGTGTTTCCTTGGACTTTACTTAATTTCAAAATTATATTGCTAAAAGTAACATATTATATCTACCTATTTTTTCTTTATTCTAGTTCTAATGTTTTTATTTTCTAAGGGTTTATTGTTCGAGCTTTACGTAAATTCTTTACCGTTGAGCCAATATTACAAATATCTTATTGCTTTTTTTATTGCAAGACATTCTATATATATTGCTTTTTCCTTTTTTGAGCTTTGGTCGACATTTACGCAAATATGCCACTGGTTTTTGTTCTGAGATTTGACTGTGTTTGCTTTAATTGGTTATATCCAGATGCGAGCGCAAAAAAACACGTTATTTTAAGAATTTTTTTTGAAAAACCTTTTCTTTTACATTTATATAAAAACATGTGCTTATAGCAAATTTCTTAATCTTTAAGACTCCGTTGTCTGATTTCAAAAATATAATAATGTACTGCTCCTGTAGACGATCTCCTGGGGGTCATCTAGAGAAAGGTATCCAGTTGTTAGCACGATATCTTAGATTAGGATTATGTAAAATGAACAAATCTAGCAAATTTCTTTAGTCGATAGATGAATACAGGTATTCACACGAAGAAATAAAAAGGTTTTTATTTTTGACAAAATGGCATTCATTTGAAAAAATTTTTCGTTTTTTAATGAAATTTTCGCCCCAAATTGTTAAAAAGAAAAAATTGATGTTTTTGACAGTGAGCATAGTATTTGTTTCATCTTGTCGAAAGATTTCTTGAATTCTTCGGTCTATTTAAACTCTTGGTCTTTTCGTAATAAATTGTGTAGCAGGTCCGACTTAATAGTTATGTTTCTTACATACCTATGATAAAAATTTGTTTTGCCTAGGAACTGTCTCACATTCTTTTTTGTAGTAGGTACTGGAAACTTTTTCATCGCAATTAGATTGTCTTTTAGAGGTTTGACCGAATTATTTTGTATAACATGACCTAAGTATTTCACTGAGTCTTTTGCAAAAGCACACTTTGAGAATTTCAATCTGAATCCCTCTTTCTTTAAGGCTTAAAACACCGGATTTAGATGACTCATATGTTCGTTCAATGATTTGGAAAATATTAATAAGTCGTCTCTATTACAGACGGTGAACTCTGAAAGATTGTTTTTTCTGATTATGTTACTCATTAAACTTTAAAATATCGCTGGTGATGTCTTAAGTCTAAATAGTAAACAAGTCCATTTGAAGTAACCTTCTTGTGTAACGAATGCTGTTTTGTATCTGTCTGACACTCGTAAAAAAATGGACCAGAATTCTGAGTTTATGTCTATAGTCGAAAAATATTTACAGTTTCTTGTTTTTATCACAAGGTCTTTAATCAAAGGGAATGGTTGTGATTGTGGAACAACAATTTTGTTTAAGTCCTTGAAGTCAATGCGTAATCTCAATTTCTTGTTTTCTTCTTTTTTGAATGCTAGAGTAACTGGCGCGGCGAACGGGCTGTATGACTCCTCTATCAATCTTTTATTTAATAATTTTGCTACTTGTAATTTAATTTCCTTCTTGTCTTCTACTATGCATCGATATGGTCTCTTGTTGCAAATATTTCTCTGTCTGTAAATCGATTTGTGCTTCATAGTTTTTCACCGTACCTATATCGTATTTATCTTTAGAAAAAATTGAAGTATTTTCATTTATTAGTTCTTCTATTATAAGTCTTTCTTCATTGTTCAGATGATTTATATCAATCAAAAAGTCTTCTTCTTTGACATTCTCGTTTAAATTAACCAAACTTTTCTCTTCTACGCTTTCATTCCTTAAGTTTTTATCAATCATACTATTACTTTTTTGTTCTTCGCTAGTCTTTTGGTTTCTTTTTTGATCCACTCGACTGACTGTTAAGTTTTCATCTTGCATCAAACGGAATTCTTTGATGCAATCGAGTTCGGTAAGGAATTCATTGTCGAACTTTTCTTCGTCTACTATGTAGACATTCATTTTTTTTTCCATATTAAATTTCTTATACCTAAAGTGATGAAGCCACTAGCTCTTCTTACGCCATTGATCGTTTTAATCTTGTATTTTTTGGACTCACTGGGTTTTCCATTTTTGATTTTTAACAGCTTTGAATTGATTAACGAAACATTCGCCCCATGGTCATAAATTCCAATAACCTCCATCTTATTGTTCAATAATACTTTTACTTTTTTCAATGGCAGCAATACTAGTATTTCGGCAATTCATTTTGTAGTCTAACTTCTAGTTGTGAGTTATATACTAATTTTATTGAATTTTTTCTTACCCTTTATCCGTTTTTGTTTTGAACCAGCAAAAGCTCTCGGGACGGTATCTATTTTTTTTACCCAATAACTCGCATAATTTACAGGGATTTTTCTTTTCTACTTTATTTCTGTAAGTTGAAGGTGGATTTTTTTTTCCATTGAAGCCTCTGTTTTCTACCAAGAATTCCAGGCTTTTGATAATGTCGAAAAGATCGTTCGTTATTTTGATTTCGTTTCCGTCTATTTTATCTGTGATGTAGTCTGACAGACCAGTTTCGATCAAAAATACCATTTTTTTCTCATTTATATTTTTATCCACTTCCAGAAGTATTTTTTCCTTTCTCAATGGATAGACCAGTAATGAGCGAGTTATATACTTAAAATTTATAGAATATTTTGCTGCTGACCATCCCTTATCTGAGTAAGTATCAATGAAATCTTTTTTTTAATCTGACCAACTCGAATTTATGGAGTGTTTCATTAACATCGAACTGTACCAGTCAACGCAAGAGTCTTCTAAGAACAATCTCAGAGTTTCTATTTTTTCCTCATCTCGTTGCACATCCAGGCATTCGCATTCTCTTTCGAATAGATATATCCATTGAATAACATTGCTATTTTTGTTTGTGAATTTTTCAGAACGAATCTTTCTGAAGATGATTTAATTGTCCTTTTTGTTCAGTCGTTGTTTTGGAAATACTAGCTAAAATTTGTTTCAAATCTTCTTTTGATACGTCGTTTGTATTATTAGCCTTAGGTTCTTCCCATTTTTCTTCTAATAACATTTTCCCGAACTGGATATTACCACCTTCATCAATGTACTAAGCTCGCAATCAAAAATTCAATATAATCCACACGTTTCTCTTATGATTCCTTTTTAAGTTTGTGTTTTTTTCTTTCTGGTAAGTATCAGTCTTCACTAATTCCGTGTTTAAGTTAACATCCTGCAATTCTTCTGGCAGATCAAAAATTTTGCCGTCTGGTGTTTAAATGGAAGTCACCAATAGCGCGTTTGACTTCTTGTCTGTTGCTGCTTTAATGATAAATTCGAAACGTAGTTTCTCAATTTTTCTTCAGTTCTCTTTTTGAATTCTAACGGTCAAAAATGTCGTTTTATAAGACTATTTATAGTGTAGGTAGAATACAGTTAAAAACAAAATTGTGTTTCTGTAACGAAAATATTTAAACTTTTATTTACAAACTTATGTGACTAATATTTACGTTTCTTACCTGTAACGAGAAGAGAAGACATTTACTGTTCGTTATAAACCGTATCGTCCTTACTGCTCAATTAAATGCTTGAAGATGAAAGAAGAGAACAACTTCATGCCGTATACTTGAAATTTATTTGCTGCGCGTCGTAAATACCGACAAACTTCATAGTGTCGTTTTTCTAGACGCACGGACAAAATCACTCCCCATTACATTTTCCTCAACGCGCGAAAAGAAATATAACTTCAAAATAGTAATCATTTCTTAAATCTTATTCCTCCTGTCAATACCTAAAGAACATATCTAAGATTGTGTAAATATTTGAAACCGATCGGTCTATCCGTTTCTAAGATATCTAACTCACCGTCTTTAAAACACTGTTTCGATAAAAACGCGTTTAAAGTTTCAAAGAGACGTTTACATCTAATTAAAAATTTTTATTTGCAGCTTACATGAAGTGATGAATATTTCCCGAATCAACTAGAAATTTTCAGAGAATATATTTAAATATCTATACATTCCGGAAATTCAAAAAAAAAATTGAATTTTTGAAAACTCTAACTGGATATAATTCCTTAAAAAAGCTCCAACAACTTGTAGAATAGCGTCGGTGTAAATGCATATTATAAAACTTAGATCAAAATTTGTTAAAATTAGCTGGAAGCAGAGTAGTTTTTTCATATCATTAAATGCTTTCTGACATTTTTTTCACCAAATGTACTTTTGTTCCTTTCTCGGTAAATTTTGTAATAACTCTAATACTGTCGATATATTTGGAAAATTCTTTTCAATGAAAATATTCTTTCCAAACAATAAACTAACATTCTTTCTTGTTTTAGATATAGGAAAATTTATTATAGAGTCAACATTATCCTTCAGTTGACTGACTTAGTTGATTTGTATTATATGGCAAAAATATTTGATGAATCTGCTGCAAAAATTCATTTGAAAAACTTTAATTTAAATTCCTCTTCTATACCTGATTGTAAAACTTGCGACAAATGATAAAGGGTCTTTTTAAAATTCGTAAAGTAAACAAAGATGTCATCAATATAATTTACACAAAAATCAGCAAGGTTATGTTTTCTTTTTATATTACTTAAAATTCTTTAGAAATATCCTGTTGTTTTTTCCAAACCAAAGGGTAAACATTTTAAAATTTACAAGGGTAAACGCTTAAAAATGTCCTTCTTAGGTTTCAAAAGCTTTTTTTGGCTATTTGCAATGTTTAAAGGGATTGACCAAAAAGCTGAGTATATATTGGGTGTTAAAAATAGTTTGCTATTCCTGGTCCTTTTTTATTTCCCGAAAACCAATGCATAGCTTTGCTCTTTTTTCTTCATCTTTCTAGAATGTCAAAGTCACTGTAGCATCAAACGGATTATACTATTCCACGATCCAGTTTTTCTCAAATAATTTTGTAATTTGTTTATCTATTTTTCTTTTCTCTTCTATAGAGCATCTTTATTGACTTTTGTAACAATATCTATTAATTATTAGGTCTATATGAGCTTTATAATCTCTAACTGTTCCTACACCATATTTATCTTTAGCAAAAACTGTTTCATGTCTATTAATTAACTAATCGATTCCAATCTTTTTCTTCATTTCTAAGTGATAGGTTTATATCAGAAATTCACTTGTATTTATAGGTTCATTGTAATTTATTTGGTATTCATAAGTATTTTCTTTTCTTCTTTTCGGATTTTCCTTTGATCTTGATCCTCTGGATTTATTTTGTTCTTGATTTTATCTTTAAGGGTGAGGGGAATAACCTAAATTTTCGTTATTTTTCTAATTTCTCATTCTGAGTTTTTTTCAATTTTTTTATACAGTGAGATATAACTTCAAAATCATATTTAAAAATTTTTGTATCTACTTAAGTCATCCATATCCTCTTCAATCTTTAAAATTTTTACTTTTAAGCTGACCATACTATTTGTCTTTTTCAAACAATTAATCGTTGTTAAGCCTCTATTTCTTGTACTACTAAATCTTTTATTCGGTATTCCAAATAGTTTTTAATCTATCAAGGAGGTATTTGAGAAAGAATCTAAATCCTATAACATTGATATTGTTGTTTAATAAAACCTTTATCATGATAATTGATGGTAGTATTTTTTTTTTTGATGGACGTCATTCAACTCTAATTCTAATTTAGAGTAATTTACGTATTTAATTTGCTTTTTCTATCTTTGCTCGTTATCTTTGTCTTTGTACCAGCATTAAAATACTGGATGGAAACGATTGCTTTTAATTCTCTGTACGCAAATCGTACATTTTTTTCGACTATTAGATCCATCTTTAGGTTTTTTTCATAATTAAAAGTTGTCTTTTGCGCTACATTTTTTATCACATATTCTAGGCCTCTAATCTCATTAAGAAGGTTTTTGACCGTTCCTAATTTCTCCCTGTTTATTCTATTCCTCACGGAATTTAGTAATCCTACCACAATAAGATTAATTAAAGTAACTACTATCATTTTCTTCTCAGTTTGTAATAAAAGGTTTTGTTTTCGCACCGCGACACTGAACCTAATAAATATTTTTATGATATCGAATTAGTAACTAGATGCCACTCTTTGTCTGCGTAAATTTCGCAAATTCTTTTTTTCTATTGTGATAGCTCTGACTCTATCATTAGACTTATAAGCATTGCATTATACCAGTCCATACATGCGTCTTAAAGGAAATATCTAAATATTTAAATTTTATCTATATTTTTTTTAATAACTAATCGAGTACATTCGCGTTTAAACGTATTCGTGTATTCAGTTACATTAAAACTTTTACGTGAAAGTTTTGCTAATAAAAACTTTTCAGATAACTTTTCTGATTTCCAGTGGAACTCATCTTTATAAAAACCCCATTCATGAAGTCATTGAAATCCACGTTGCTTCCTTAGGTCTCTCTCTCTAATTCCTTTAGCGCTTCTTTTCTCGTCTTTTTATTAATGGTCTCAGACAGTTGAGGTTTCGTACTAACTCTATGCAAAGCTACTGTATCATTTTTTTTGTAGCCTTTCTTCCGGCTATTCTCTTTCTCCTTCCTATTACATTTATAAATTCCTTCGTAAGGGAGGCCTGGCTTCCGTTTGTTTTTATCACATCATAGAAGGTTTACCGATCTAGGCACTGGCTGTGACGCTTCCTGATAACTATTTTCTTTTTATCTTTGTTTCCTCTCTTCTTACTGCGCAAACACAGTAGTCGTCAGAATTTGGACCATATCGGGTATTTTTTGCAATTCCGTACTAGGCTCGTTTATTGCCTTAATCAGCCTTTGTTCCAACTTTCCTTTGTCTCCAGTTGTTGTAGCTGTCTTCGACGGTGTTTGGGAATAGTATCTTCCTTTATATTTGTTCCCACCTGCGTCCAGTGTTCGAATTTAAAGTGGATTTTTTTTTCTAAACTCTCTCAAAAAATGCAAGTTTCCCGTCGCAAAGTCGTTGTTGCGTTGTTCTATATCAGATAGCTCAGTTTTTAGCAAGAGAAAAATTTCGTCGACTGATAGTTTATTGGAATTAGCTAAGAATCGCTGCTGAAGTTCTAAAATGACTTTCATTAATTCCTTGTGTTTTTTCTTCATTCTACTGCTAACCTTACCATCAAAGTTAATGCAACTTCTTTGCTCCGCTTCCGTACTTTACAATACTTTTTGACGCGTTCGAAAAGCCGGTCAACATCATGTCAGGTTTTTACCGAGAAAAGGATTTATCACTTCCCTTACGATGATTTAAACGAAAATAAGATGATTAGCTTATTCTCATGGAGGACCTCGTAGCCTCTTAGCTTTACCTGCTAGATAGCACAAGCTACCTTCTGCAACTCTTTCAGATGGTCCATTAAATTTCTAGGTGGTCCTCCAGCATGATTCACCTTCTTTTGATCAACAATCAATTTCCCTCTTTAGTTCTGTCGGCTAAGCTGCATACAAGCATACAGTTTCCTGACGCAATTCCTAAAGTCGGAGCCGGGTAGCAAGCTCGCAGACTCCTTGCAGTTTGCTGGATGCTTACTATGATTGCTTACTAAAACATCACTTGAACTGCCGTTAGCAGGTATCTCACCTGGTCGCTCTGAATATTAGAGACTTGGTTTCCAAAATTTTTAATGTATTATTAGAGGCATGCTCTCCAACAAAAACAATGGAAAGGAAGAATAGATTAGTGAAGTAGAAAGAGGGTGAGGATATCTAACCACGAGAGATGAGATCAATTTAAAGCGCACGCCTACTATACACTTAAACTATGGAAAGGATAGGGAAAAGTTACCATTTAGAATTGTAAAGGGGAAGAATTAAGAAAGGTTCCAAGAAACATGATTCACCCTTAGAAAAAAAGATGTGCCAAACTACGACATCGCGAAGGCAGGCGGCGCAACCTTAGACAAACTTTGGCACACCCTATCCTATCGGATCACAGGGTAAAGATTACCGCTACTTACTCCGTTTAGTTGCCTCTTACGGCAAGCAGGAAATATTGGGAATTTTACCACCCCTTGCACATGGGAAGAGGATTACGTAACCCTGAAGCAATCATGACGCGATGAGCTGTTTGTGTCTGGCTTGTTCGCCAGACTTGACTTTTGTTGATTTTCCTACCTTAATGTTGTGTTACGTCTGGAGCCGAGAGTATTAAATTTAGTTCTTACGACTTTTTTAACAACTCTGCATTGATGAAGTTAGTTAGAACTGGCAGGTTCGCTTCTTCCCAAAAACTTAATAACGTTAAAGAATGGCAGATTACGGAAAGTTTATAAATTGATTGGATGAATAACGATGAATCATGAGTTTTAGTTGCGTCTAGGAACAGTAGTTTACCGCAGTTCTGTTCGTCTAAATATTAATAACTAACTTATTACTTACAAAATTGATAACAGGCAAAGATTATTCGCACACTGTTGCTTTCTGCACTTTTTGAAACGTGACGAGTAAATGATTTGTTGTGTAAACGCGCTACAAAAATACTGTTAGGCAGAAACAAAATTTAATAATAAGTAGTTGAAACGAAATTATTTATTGACTGATTAAATTTTTTAAAATAGTCTTTTCTTATATATGTGAAAAGATATCCCAACCAGATTATCGCTCGAACTATTTCTATATCTATTTTGCCATATGCACGCTATTTGCTGCGTTAACCTATTGTCGCAGTGTGTTCGAATTATTTTTTGATGTATTCGTGACTGTCTGGTTTTGGTTGTGCCTAATAGTAACTCAAGTTTTTTCTATTGCATCTATAGTTACGCATGAATTCCTAAGTTCCCATGCCTAGTTTTGAGGTAACATTATTCGAGCGTTTAATTTCCAGTGATGTTAAATAGAGATTTTATTGCCTATACGTAATTTCGTTACTACGCGAAGAAAAATTATTATACCCGTCTAGCAGTTTGTATGCGTAGTTTTTTGTTAACGCGTGAGCGATCACTCGAAGTCAAGAAGGCAAAGAGGCAAGTCGAAGGCAATGAGGGTGCCCGTTATGCTAAGTCAATGTTTAATGAAAGAATGTTGAAAAGGATTTG
>NW_025113003.1:0-66103 GCF_010416935.1 Polistes fuscatus | reverse complement strand
TTAGCACTCCCATTAAACGTGATATTGTCAGTAGTTTCATGTCGATTTCGTATATAAAGTACTCGTCGGACAGCGTAAAGCAAAAAATGAAACACTGTATTCAGGGACCTACATTTGAATAAGAAACAGATTAAACGTAAAAAAAATTTTTCCAAAATTAAACCTAACAATAAAAAATTAGATGTGTTTAAAAAGAGGAGAAGATCGTCGTATCATCAAACGTCCGTTAGCGAATCGGAAAAACAATTTATTAAAAGAAATTAGAAAACGTGAATGTACAAAAGTATTAAAAAACAAATCTACAAACGTGAATGTACTAGAAGTATTAGATAACAAATCTACAAACGAAAAATATCAACGTGAATCTACGTGTAAATTATTGAAACGGAACGTATACCGTGATATTAAATATATTGATCACGATAATCTTCTACCTTACCGTCTTTAATTTCTAAAAAATCAAATCATCTTTTTTCGATACAAAGTATCGCGAATAAAGAAAATTATGAAGTAATTAATTTTCTTCGGATGAAGGTATCAAGAAATTGATATTTCTTCTGTTTTAAGTAATTTACGCCCATAATTATACAAATAGGTTACTTATTTTTTTTTTTTTTTTTAATTTTATTATTTGACAAATTGACAAATCGAGTATAAGTCATTTATTATTGCTATTAGAAAAATCAATGAGGTTTAAAACATATCCACCGGCGGAACCAAAACATGAAAAAGAAACTTCTTGAGAAATACGATATACGATGATTGGCCATCAGATTATAAGTATCAACGCATTATGCTGACTTATTCAGCTCGAATAAATACGGGAAAGACCATGGAGAATTTTCCTACAACTTTTTCAAGCTTGCGGAATCGTCAAATAAATAATGAAAAATCGATAGAGATGAGAAGACATAATAGCGGGTGAGTTTTTATTGGAAATCATTACTTTTTTCTAATTATTATTATATTTAAGAATATTTTTGAATTTACATATCTCAGATTATGTATATTATAATTATTTATTATAATATAATTATATATTTTCATCCAATATTTTTTGTTAATACATTCACACTTATAAATTAAGTAATCAATAACTATATATTTCAGCAACATACAGTATAGAAATGTTTATCTCTTAAGTCGATTCATTAGAAATGTTAAATCTTCTCGATGAATATAATTGAAGTTATTCAAATCAAAAACATTGTGTAGTATTATGGGGAACTGTAAATAAAAGAAATGGATGAGAAATGAAATGCGAAAGAAAAAATGAAATAATCTTTATAAAAGATCACATTGTGTCGAAATGATAAAATCACGAATGTTATTCCTTACCTTCGACGTCTTCGTCGTTAAAAAACAATTCTAATGTTAAAATTTATACGATTAAAAATTTTAATTCTAAACTATACAAAAAACGAGCAGACGCTAATCAAACATGTTCTCGTAGAGTTCTCATCAAAAATTTTATTTCTATAGAAATTACATAAAAAAAGAGTAAAATTTGATGGCATCTACCTTACCGACACAAGCTCTAAAGCGTAATATTGATTTAGAAGTCAAAAAAGCTTCCTTTTATTATCATCAACTTCAAAATTCCATTTATTTTGTAGAGATTTGTATTTTATAACGATTCGTAAACAAAATTTATAAACAAAAAGAGAAAATTTGTGCGAAAACAACGATAATAATAATGAAAGAATGATCATCTACGTTTCTGTATGGGTGCAGAATCCTTAGTACACCAAAGGAAATAATAAAAGCTTTATCTGATGAAAAGTTTTATACTCCTACAACAATAACAATCTTTAACATTGCCACAGCGATATTTGGAGAGAAAATATTCTTGGAGCTGCTGAAAAAGGCAGTGGGAAAACTTAAGCATTTGGTTTCCTCTTTTTAAATGGCATATTAGAATTAAGAAAAAACATTTACCACACGAAACAAGATGATGGATTAGAAAATGAAAGCAATGAGGAGATTGGAATGTTCCAACGATGAAGGTAAAATCTATATCTAATTGATTTAATTAATAAATTGACAAACTTCATTTAACTCACCCTTTGCGCTCTGCTACTTTTTTCTGCCTACAGTAGATAGAAACTGAAAGATTCTGCTAAGAAGTATGACGAATAACGAAGAGCATGTACGACGTTGTAAGAGATGATTTTGTTAAGAAATAAGACGTTAAAAGAAAAAAAACACGACGATTATTAATTATTGATTTGGACAGTTTATAGACAATTACGATTTTTTCCCCTATCAAATTATATCTTTAAATAAATCTATATAGTAATATATGTTATAGTCCAAGTGGGAAATGCCGCAATTATGAGCAATTCCAGGCGTTTTTAGGCGACCGTAGAAAACAAAGGAGAAAGGGCTTTTCCTAAGCATTGTAACATAATGCTTACTTAGATATTCTTCGAACACCAAATGCAATTTAAGCACATGTGAGAAGAATACATTATCGGGCAACATACATCATGCCGCCCGTCACACTCAACACACCAAAATCAAACACACAACGCAAAAGCGGGTGTTTTCAGAACAACTTAGTCGCTTTCCGCGCAAAGAATGTTAATTTCCTAAGTCAATAGCCTCGTGGGCGTCAGTATTTCGTATGACTATCCATGAGGAACAAAGTTCGTATATTCTGAAAACTGTTCGTTGTGAAAGGAAGTAACTTGTGCCAGGGAAGTGGGGGCAGGATAGGTTTATAAAGAAGATCAGGAAGCAAACCAAGTCACTTTCGTTTGCCCGTTGAATTTGTTGTGTTTCTCGTAATAAATGTGTACTGCTTTACGTAAAATATGAGTTTTTCATTAAAATTGATCGTTAACGTGAAAGAATGGATTACAAGATAATTATATTTAACAGAATATTTTTAGTAAAATTAGTTATTTTTTCTCGTGACTAATGTTATTTTATTATCGTTGATCGAAGGTGTGCCATTGAGCCTAATTCCACAGCTACTACAGAAAATGGTAATAATCTTACTTTAATTCTTAACACTTACGTACGGTGCTCTGTTATTTCTGGACCCGCTTATATTTTTGGGTGCTACTTATGTTTAATAACATCATTCAATTAAAAAATGTTACTATTTTCAATAAGTTCATTTCGTCTAGTATATTTAGTGCATCCAGTAAATAATCAATTAACAATTCACTTTGACTTTATTTTCTTTAATTCTATGCCCGTAATTTGCTACTATTTTAGAATTAGGATCTAATTCATATATCAATAATTCTTATTATAAATTATCATTAAAAAAATTGAAAATATAATTCATTTTTAAAAAACTATTTTCCTTACAAATTAAAATGCGATTTTTGAAATAACAAAATGCTGTACAGCTTGATAAGGTACGCGATACAGAGATACCGATGTAATGGCTATAATTACTAACTGATTTATACGCTCTCGGAATGTACATTAATTTTTTTTCGCTAATCATTTGTTAGGAGAATATACGAGACTTCGTTAAATCGGTAACGTAACAAACAAAACAAATTTATTTTATTTCCAAATCACCGATTATGTGAGTCGAAGAAACCTGAAAATGAAATGTACGCAATTAACATTGTTATAGACTTCTAAACAATTTCCTGCTTTAACTACCTTCTTGCCTTCTCTATCGTTTATCGTTCATCATTTATCGTCTATTGTCATTTCTTTTCGGTGTCTTTCTCCTTAACTTTACCTTTTTTTCTAAATCCCTACTCTGCTTCGTCGTCACGTACGCCATAAATACGCACACATACTTTTTCATACACTCATACTCACACTATCCAACGTGTTAAAAGAAACAACACATTGCTTGTAGTTTTACTTCCAAGAAAATCGTTTTTAGTTATTCTAAAAATATCTATATTCGCACTTCTAATAGCGATTATCTACGTCTTTAAATTTCTTCTGTTCTTATTTTATATATACATTCACATGAAACACGAAACATTGCTTCCTGTTCATTCCTGAATTTCTTTTATCCTTAAAATTCTTTAGGTCATTTCTTGGTCAAGGCTTCACAGCTTGACCAAAAACTGGCCTCACTCTTTGTTTGTCATATTTTTATATGCGGTCAGATATATTTACAATAGTACAGATTCTGACACGGTATGAACTTGCTTTGCTTTTTTGAATTAACATTATTTTATTTGTAAACTGCTTATCGCATACACACACATACACGCTCTCTCCTATATATATCTATATATATATATATATATAGTCGCTTTTGTCTTACATTACTTATTCTTTACTACGCTAACACACGCGCACACACATGCACACATACTCTCTCATTCCTTCATACCATAACAACAGGGGACAACATTTTTTGTAGCTTTACATATAGAAAAACATCTTTACTATTCTAAATATCTCTGTAGATTTAAAAGCATCTTTGTCTTATTCTAGAAATATCTATTTGTTGTCTTTTGTTTCTGGCGTATTTCACCTTTAACTACCTTTTCGTTTGAAATCCCTACTTCGCACCATAGCGGGTAGCAACAGATTTCATGATCGACGTGCTTAAGATCACGTACGCTACAAGCATGTTCTTTCTTACTTTCTAACTTTTATTCTTACATTCCTACACTTTTCTATTCTGCTTTACATTCGTCCTCCAATGTCACACTCTTAATCGCTAGAAAACGCTTCTTCATTCGACCACGGTTTCTTAAATTCCGTCGCTGTTGAAGTCTGAGCGGACCACATTCCACCTTTCCCGCTTTCTGAACAATATGTTGAATCACGCAAATTTTTACTACGACATACGGTCCTAAATACTTATTAGCGAATTTTAATCCTGGAGCTTGTATACGCTGAAAAGTTATATCCAGTTGCGAGCGCAAAAAACATGTTTTTTAAGAATTTTTTTTGGAAAGACCTTTTATTTAACATTTATATAAAAAAACATGTACTTATAGCAATTTATTAAATTTTAAGACCCCGTTGTCCGATTTCAAAAATATAATGTTGTACTGCTCCTGTAGACGATCTTCTGGAGGTCCTCCAGAAAAAGGTGTCCGGCGGTGAGCACGATATTTTTTATTTGGATTAGGTAAAATAAAAAAATCTAGCAAAAATTTCTTTAGTCGATAGATGAATAATGGTTTTCACATGAAGAAATAAAAAAATTTTGATTTTTGACAAAATGGCGTCTATTTGAAAAAAATTTTTCGTTCTTGACTGAAATTTTCGCTCAAAATTGGTAAAAGAAAATAGTAATAATTTTGTAAATCTTATTCCTCCCGTCAATACCTGAGGAATATATCTAACATTAGTACAAAAAATGTTGAACTTATAATATATGTCGAAATCAGTATCAAATGTCAAAAACAGTAACAAATGTAGAAAACTTACAATTAGTAGCGAATGTCGAAACTTAGTATTAATGCGAAAATAGTAGACTAACAAGGGGACCTTACACTGGGACCCCCACAGATCTTAACGAGCTTTGGTATATAGTAGTATACTTTTAGGTGTTATCGTGGTAAAGGGTTTTTTCAAAATGCGCAGTCGTTTTTGAGAAAAAAGGTTTTAGTTTTGACTTTTGTTGTATATATGTTTAAATTATTTGAATTTCGACTGTGTATCAAGTGACGCGAAGCGTCAGTAATAGCGTTCTCGCTTCTCGCGTGTTAGTCAGTGTTCGATCCTTCGTGGGGAAAGTTTTTTTTATTAATTTTTTTTCTTTGTTTTCTAATTTTTTTTCATGTTTATTAATTTTTTATATATACAGGAAAGAGGAAATTATTATTACAAAAAAAATTAGAAATAATAAATTTTTTGAAATCTTGCGCAAATAATAAAGGAAAATTGATTACTTGAATTACAGTTAACATTTTATTTTTTAACAGGTATATAAAAATAGACAAATCTTCAATATACTAAAAAATAACATTCGTATATATTCTAATCATTAACAATTCATGTATAATTTTTTTATACTATGAGTTTTAACATTTGTTGTACATTTATAATTATTTATTAAACGCAGGTTCCAGGTGATAGTTCTCGTAAAAGCATTCAAAACAATAAATTTTTTCACATTTCGCGCAATTAATAAAAATGCCTTGTTACATGAACAACGATTTTTTAAAAGATCCGTTGGAAAACAAACCTGATGAACGTTTAAAAATATTTCTCTTTCATTTGGTTTTAATAAGGCATGAACTTATTATATATCAACATGAAATTGTTAATGATTAGAATATATACGAATGTTATTTGTTAGTGTATTGAAGATTTATCTATTTTTATATATCTGTTAAAAAATAAAATGTTAACTGTAATTCAAGTAATCAATTTTCCTTTATTATTTGCGCAAGATTTTAAAAAATTTATTATTTCTAATTTTTTTTGTAATAAATAATTTCCTCTTTCCTGTATATATATAAAAATTAATAAATATGAAAAAAAAATTAGAAAACAGAAAGAAAAAAAATTAATAAAAAAAACTTTCCCCACGAAGGATCGAACACTGACTAACAGCGCGAGAAGCGAGAACGCTATTACTGACGCTATCGCGTCACTTGATACACAGTCGAAATTAAAATAATTTAAACATTATACAACAAAAGTCAAAACTAAAACTTTTTTCTCAAAAACGACTGCGCATTTTGAAAAAACCCTTTACCACGATAACACCCTAAAAGTATACTACTAATATACCAAAGCTCGTTAAGATCTGTGGGGGTCCCAGTGTAAGGTCCCCTTGTAAGTTTAATTGCAAAAATAGTAACTTAATTCAATGAGCAAAATTCGAATTTATTCTTTTGACTGAATTCGGAAGACTGAGTACTACTAACTAACTAATACAATACAATACTACATAATACAACATAATACTAAAAATGATCTCTTTATTCTGATGCTTTTCTATATATATATTTATATATCCGCTTATTCTTACGTTGCTAGTCACACGTATACACGCATTCTCGCATACTCTTATACAAAAACATATCCTAGCGAACAGAGTAATACGTTTCTATTGGAAATACAAATTTACTAGCTTCTAAATATTCTTTTATTTTTAGAAGAATGTTACGTCTCATTCGAAATCCTTTTCGCAATATCGCTGCTAGCTACAGATCACGGATCGACGTGTTCTCATTTATTTTCTTACATTATTTTTTATTCTCACATGTAATGACAATAGTTAGATTGAAGATGAGAATGCGTACTTTTCGAATTAAGTCGTCGTTAAGACGTAACACCTCCCCCCTTTAAGAGAAGCACCTAGAAATTTATTTTCTAGTGCTTCGTTATAAATATATCTTATGATAGCTTATTATAAGAGAACGTTACATTTACTATTTATTTAACTATTAAAAAGAATTTCTATAATTTCCATGTTAAGCAAATTTTAATTTTTCCCGATTGACGACCCTGCATCTATTTTTATTACTAATAATTTGTTTCAAATATTCGATTAAGATAATATGCGAACGTTCGAGCGATCTATTGGATTGCGGATGAAATGTCGTGGTTTTTATTTGCTTACAACGGTATCCTTTTGAAATTGCCCTTAGTAAGGAGCCTGTGAAATTTGTTCCTTGATAGTCAGAATAGAATGTGGCACACCAAATATGTTACAAAAATTATGATCCATGCCTTCTGCAATATCAACTTTTCCAGTTTTTTATTTATATAAACAATAAGAATTCTAAACGGCAATATCTAGTAAATGAAAAAAGTACTTCTTGTACCTTTTATGGATTTTCTGATGGATTTAATGGAACTAATAACCATATTGCATTTGTCGATGGCGCCCATTGACGAATTATAATCAACTAAACATTTGGGCCTACATATAATTTCTTGCGTCCTATAATTTCTCTTTCATGTAGATGTAAATTCGCTAGTATGGATAGTGGATAACATAAGTACGTCCCGTTTCTCAAGCAATTTAAGGGCCAGCAAATTACTTGATGTCCAAAATTAACCGTGCCGAACGCACGTGGGGCGACCAGCTTGGTTATACAAGCTAAGGTTTAACCTATTAGCCCATACGCAGAGCAACTCACCCCTAAGGTTGCTTCTGCCTTCCGGATCTCATCTAGAGGACCGGGCATTAAAATCGCCAGTCACCAGTGATGAGAGGGCAGGGAACATTCCTAAGAGCTCCTCAAGCTCATCAAGGAGTCTACAAAACATACTTATGTGCTCGCTGGGAGGAAAGTAGACAGAAACTACCAGCGAGTCCCCTACTTGACGGCTACAAAAAGGAACCCTGACGCACCAGGCTACAGGTTCTTCTGCTTTACCCACGAGTACCGCGGAAAGAGGAGTCCCCCCAGGGAAGAGAACATTTGTCATCCCTGGGAGGAACCCACCATGGCTCCGCAATTATCGCAAGTCCTGAGCGCAACGCGCATGGTTCAAGTTTATTTGTAAACAAATATCTTCCATTTTCACTATGTGTTCTATCCTTGTTCAGCCTCGGCCCCATCGCCCTGTATTATCCAGGACAATGAGACCGATGGCCCTGGTTCACCTAACTTGTCACTATTGACGACGATGGAGGAGCAGGACTCCAACTGTTCCACCTCCATGTTGTCAGCTACGCTAGGGTCTACATCCCGCACAACCCGAATATGTTCAAGAATTTTCTTTTCTACTATAGTATTGTAGGATGTTTAAATTATATATGGATATGGTAAAAAATAGTGAGGAGTGTGATTGTAATCAGAAGTAACAATTTATTAAGTCGACAAAAATATAACACTAAACTTGACTATACCGTAGTTGGACTTACACTGAACCCGGTCCGAACTGAAACGCTTCTCTTTTATACTCTCTTATCGTTCTAGAAACTTCTCGGTCCCTCTCGAATATTCATATTCAACAAAAACTAGAACTGCGTATATACTTAGCAACTGTCGTTCTTGAATATTCGAATCTTAAAGCTTCTTATTTTATTTTTTCAATCCACAGTATCTTCAGATATTGTATTATCTGGGATTATTCCCGGAGCGTCCTGCGACGGAGCGGGGACCGAGCTGGATAATTTTCTAGGTGCCCGAAATGCCCGTCCTTACCTCTGATAGGAGGCACGATTGGGCACTCCCATGACCCCACTCTATGTCCCGTTTGAGAGATCTTGCCTCTACGCACACCGGGCATGTGGGTCTGCCCTCGCAGGCCCTTACGATATGCCCCGGTTCACCGCAAATAAAGCACACTCCGGTCCTGGCGATCGACGCAGGGCAAGATGCAGCGACGTGGCCTCTTGTCAAGCATCTGTGGCATCTAAGGGGCCTCAATCTTAAGGCTAAAACCCTGACTGACGTCAGCCGACCGTAATTCTGCCTCTCTCGATTGCGGCTTGACTCAAGGCCGTCGGGGCCACAACTGTGACCATTCCACCCCTGCCCGCCTGAATGTTCCCCATCTTTATTATATTGGGGTCAGCCCCTGGTCTTATCTCTTGTAATGCACACCTAACAGCAGTGAGGCTCGCACTAGGCAATATTCCAACTACCCTGGTTGGATTTGTCCTCTGAGGCCTGGCTATTCTAGCCTCATGAAGAGCACTTCTTAGTGCTTGAGCTACTTTGTCTGCTTTTTGGTCTGCATCCTTCCCCCGTACCTGCCAGATGAAGGAGCCCGTCAGACCACGTCTGCACGGCAATCCCTTCAGGCCTATCTCCTCATGGTTCACGCAATTCTGAATCTTTTGAAAGGCCTCGCTGTACGATCCTTCCTCTTTACACGTCAGGGAGATCGCTGCGGCATCTCTATTTCTCCCTTGCTGATTCTTCTGGTTCTTTCTTTTAGAACTGCGTGCAGGGTTCTGCCTGACCCTGTAAGGATGAATAATGGGATGATTAACCGTACCTACCTGGTTAGCCCATACTGGCACTGTTGTTCTTCCAGTGGGCGTAAATTTTTTCGTCTTTTGCGACTCGTTACCTCTACGAACCCATCATTTGGACGGTCCATGTGCGATGCGGCGGTTTCCAGCAAAGGAGTAACAACTTGCGTCCTAGCTGTGACTTGGGCGTACGATTTTTGCCCATACATAATATTATTAAGATCCTGCTGCATCTTGTTATGGGATCTTGTCAACTCTCTGAGCATCATTGCGATTGTCTTTAAATCTAGACCTCTTCGTCTCTAGCTGCTGCTAACCTCTCTTCTCCCAGGGAACGCATCTGGCTAGCTCTAGTCTATTCCTGGAAGCGCGCAATGTTTCGCTGGCTTGAAGAGGTGGCTTTCTTGACTGTGACTACTCGCACCAACCCGTTCGGGGCAAGGTGCACCTCAGTGATCCTGCCCAAGGGCCATTTTGATGGAGGGTACCGATCATCCCTTATCAACACAAGCTGACCTACTTTGAAATTCTCGCAACGATCCCTCCATTTTTTCGACCTTGCAAATGCGACAAATACTCGAACGACCAACGCTTCCAGAAATTATTGCGGATGCGCTGAAGAAGCTGTAACATATTTAATCGTTTCTCTGGAAATTTTGATAAATCGGCGTCCTGAATCAAAGCAGAGACTCCCTCATTGAGGAAATGAGAAGAAGTAAGCGCCTTTACATCGTCTGGATCCGAACTCAGCGGGATCAACGGAAGAGAATTGAGGAAAGCTTAGATTTCCACGAGGACTGTGGATAGATCCTCAAAAGTAAGCGTATGCTCGCCTACATTTCTTTTCAAGTGATGCTTCACCGATATTACACCTGCTTCTCACAACCCACCATATTGTGGAGCAATGGGGAAAATGAAAGTTCAGTTTGTTCGATCATTGGCAAGAAGAGATGCCACCCTATGATACAACTTTGTAGCACGGTTGAACATTGTCCTGAGCTCATTATTTTCTCCCTGAAAATTAGTACCATTGTTGCTGTAGAGGTTCTGGCAAATGTCCCGTCTTCCTACAAACCGACGAAACGCATAAATGAAGGATTCAGAGGTTAGGTTGCTAACGAGCTCGAGATGGGTAGCTTGAGTAGCAAAGGAAATGAACAAGAGAATGTAGCCCTTATCGGTGCGATTTCCGCGACCCTTTGACATACGCATCTTTACACCCGCATATTTGAGAACGGAATTCGTCAAAGCCCTACTCCCTACCATTCGATCCACAGGAAGGGAGCTCGCCCATAAGTTGGTGAGGCAATTGAGGCTTAGCCTTTTGGCAAGGCATACAAGCTTGAATAGTCGATTTGATTAACCGATTTCTGCCTAGTATCCATAGTTGCGACATCAGATAACTCAAGGTCAGACTTGGACCTCCATGGAGACACTGGTAGTGTGCATGTCGCACAAACAATTGACTGAGATGTGAATGCTGGGGCAAAATTGGTGGGTGTTTCCGAACGAAGGATAGGTAAGAGCTAGCCAACCGACCTCCTACTTGTAGGAGGCACTACCCGAGTCTTTCTAAATCTCTCAACGATATCCGCCATGAAAGCGACACCAGTACCTGCGTCAATGGAGTAAAATTAGTGAGAGATCACTTTGCAACGGGGAACCTGTTAGTAGAAAAGAAGTTAAGAAATGAACTCTTTCGTTCGTCGAGAAGCGTCAAATACCACCCTTAGTTTTCACCTTGAATTATTCTGCTGCACTACTGCACGATGAAGTAAATACTAGACCTCCTGACGTGGGATCTCTGACCTCAAACCTCGCGACCTAAGATTCAACTCCTCGTACGACTCCATGAATTCACCATACGCCTGAGCCAATTTCGAATCTCGTGCAAACCTACAATGTAATACAAGAGAAACGAAGAGCGATTCGCTTCGTCTCTGCTGCGACTGGACGAAGATCCTGCCTCAGCGATAGCTGTACCACGCATCGACCTCTTTGATCCCTCTGATGCGTCTCTGGAAGGTTCTCTCGCATCTCTCATCTTTTGACGTTAACCGCTTAGGTGCGGCTGATACGTCTTTTAGCTCCAAAAATCGCTGCAACGTTCGTCCACCTCCTTTTGAGGAGAACCGGGCAGCACCTGCAATGAAAATTAGTCGCACTTCTCTCCGCCCGCCGTGCAGCTCCTTCATCACTAATACGGAGATGAACGTTTTAACGCCGTGTCCTGAGCGGCAAGCTGCGATGACGAGAAGTCCTCAAACCTGGTTGAAGTAATTGGCCGTAGACATCGTCCCTAAATTAAATCGATCCGCTTCGAGATGGCGAACTCTGAATCGGCTACCACAAAGTACCTAAATAACTCTCCTGCTGAACTGAAAGCGAAACGTTGCTCGAATGACTCGTTTGTCCACCTGTAACGCACAAATCCGCGCCCTGCTTTCGAGGAATTCAACCAAATCTGCAACATGGGCATGAAACGAGACACAGGGACCCTTCTCGTTACTGAATCTAATTCCAAGTTCTGTACAACCTCTCCCTCGAGGTGTGTTCAGCATTCTACACATTACCTGTGTCCATCTCTAGCCCAGTGCCCAGCGGGAATAACAGCACACTATCCTTTTTCTACCGGCCGGCCTGCATTCTTCAATGATCTAAAATACACTGCATCTTGTTAAGAAGTGACCGTAAATCAACAATGGACTTCTCCTTTAGACGCAGGAGATTTAACAACATTTGGAGTTTCTTAAACAGGAGAAGCCTCGGAATATAATACCGTGTCTGCAACACCTTAAGTACCGAAGCTAACGCGTCAGTTCCTGGCTGGATCATGTCAACATCAAGGGACGCAAGCATCCCTAAAGCATTCCGTGAAGTACTCCGCCAGACCGGTCCCACAGTGTGCATGCAGCTACAACCCTTGAATGGTTGTATGATATTTTTTAAAACATGGTGTTACACACAGGCCAACATTACAATTTGGCACTGGAATCGCGATCTCTTTCTCTTGTCATTTCTTGAAAAGACTACGCATATTCGCAGCTGATTCTTCCGTTTTGGATTTTCATTTGTATATAGCGACGGGAAGTGTCTTTCAGTGAGGCGAAGTGGATTCGTTTGTCCTGATTTATTCGCAATAGTTTTCTTATTGTCATATTGATAATAACCTAAAAGTTGACGAATTAACTCTAGGTGAAAGCTTGCCATTATATTTGTTTTCTCGTTTTTAACTTATATAAGCTATAAGAGTTCCAAACGTATATGTCAATTAAATGGAGAAAATATTTTTTGTACTATTTCAACGTTTGCGTTGTGAGTGAATGGTGCTGATAACCATATCTGTTTTTTCCATAGTCCCCATAATTTATTATAATCAACAACACACTTTGGTCTCATAATCACTTCTCGAGACCGGTAATGACGTTTCGTTTCAACAAATTCTTCGCTATGGAAAGAAGATAGCATGTGTATTTCTCTTTTATTACACCATCCCATCGCATATAAATTCTTCGAGGAGTGAAAACTCACTTCACAAGTTTGTAATTTATTTTTGATAACTGGCATGCCTTTTCGTCTTTTATTTACCCTACCACAAGCGTTAGTTAGATTATTATGCAAAAGAATAAAAAGTGCGGGGCTTGTTTACCAATTGACTACGTATAACGTATGCCTTTGCCTAAATAAGGTTTTTGTAATTCTGTTACTATGTTTCCTGACTTCCCAATATATTTATTTACACAGTTTGTAGTAATTAATGAGCCATTATAAATAATGAAATCTTGCATAAATCCAGATTGGGTATCTCATAAAACAAATGATTACATTCTAAATCTGTTTCATTTAGAGGGTACGTATTGCTTAAACGATAACCTTCCTTTATGCAGGAGTAAGCTTTCGTCAATATATAGATTTCGAAATGGATAAAATGCCTTCTGAAAACGTAGTCATAGCTTATCACAAATTTCTCTTATTTTATATAATTTATCAACATCTGCAGGCACAATGTTCGTATTAAAATGTAATATTTTTAATAAATATATAAGACAAATATTTTTAAAATTATATTGACGGTTTTTGTTTTGTTTTCCTTAGGAAAATAACTCAAACGGTTTCTCCTGTTAAATAAGAGTTTTTTTTTAATTACTAGTACTATTTACAATTCATAAAACTATATTTTACCTGTTAAATAAAAGAAACGACAATTAAAGTTATTTCTCAACCGCTATCCGGAGGTCACCCGTATGGTTACTAACGATTCTTAATGCTTCTCTTCGTATAACGAACTTTTATGAACTCAGTACGTTGATGATTTCCTTTGTCTTATATATTATATATTGTATATTATATATTGGCACGCGGATCATACTCACCGAGCCAAGTTTGAAGAGAATATATTCTCTTTACAAATATAAAAACTGATCCCTACTCATGACCTCTCCAAAAATGCTGCTCCTCAAAAGTTTATCGTTAGACCAGTATTCAGAATATGTTAGTTTTTATTTACTTCCTCGTGTCAGAAGAGATGTAGGTACACACGGAAGCATCCGTATCCTGAGATGACCTGCGTCAAGTATTATTTCACGTCTCCATTTTTGGCGGTTTATTTAAGCTTTTATGTGGGGAATGAGACGGTGTGTCCATCAAAGACGACAAGACCGACGACGAAGGATTTTCTCCGTATTTTCTGATAATGTTCGAGTGGTATAATTCGCAAATTATTTTAAAGGATGCTCCTTGCGGCCAGCAGATGTTGTGCAGGAAAAATCTGCATTAATAACAAAGGTCATGTTGCGGATCGAAGTTTTGTCTTGTAAAACATACAGCTTAAATATTTTGCATAATTCGGACTTTGATGTTTTCCTCATTAAACCAAACTCGTCAAATAGAGGTGACTGATAAAGTGTAAGTTCGTACTCGTATGCTTTACGTTCTTGTGCCTCGTCACCATGAAACAGAATCGAAATGCGCTTAAAGAGTACAGCAGAGTCGACCAAAAATGTATCGTCGTTAACTTGAGTCTGCACTTGGGCATAACTTTTTCCCATAACTTCCCCACCTTATCTAGTAAGCATTTGGGCCTTTAAGATCGAGGAAGGTCCGGTTGTACATGATGTCTCCTTTTAATAAAAACTAGCTTAGCTTTTTTCCAAGTTGATAAAAAGATACTGGTTTTTAGTCACTTCGTATAACACTCAGCCAGTCCCTAACTGAAGTGTACAGCCGCTATCCGGTCAACCCCGTCTAGTCCTGGAACCTTTCTGCGAGAGATCTTCTTAACTGCTCTCATCACCTCCTGAGGCGTCAATACAGCACTGTCTATCTGCACTAGACGAGTATCCTGCGCTATAGTTTGTTCTACCTGGGAAAAGAGGCTCGCTACCATTCGGTCGACAAGAGCTGGTCTCAAAGATTCAGTGACCATAATAGAGCACGATTTGAGTTTTCTTATAACTAGACGGTAAGGTCTGCCCTATGGGTTCTCTTTTATAATGGCCAGATACTCTCGCTAAGCCAAGGCTTTGGCTTTTTTGATGGCTTAACGAAGATAATTTCACTTTGCACAAAAAAAGAAGGTATATATGTGATATCTCAGACTCAGAAGTAGAGAACTATAAGAGAGACAATAACCACTTTGGGATTCGTGGACGTCAAACACATTCATCCCTAAGTTACATCCATTTACCCCAGAAAATACAGGAATTATATCAAACATTAGCAGATCAGAAAAAATAATTGATTACTTTGAACTCTTTGCTTCAGACGAGATAGTGCAATTTATTGTAAATGAAACAATTGACTATTGGTCGAAAAAAAAATAATATGAAAGATGGTGAAGCAACAACATTATCCGAAATATACTGCTTTTTTGTTGTGTCATTTCTAATGACACGCAACAAGAAGTTGTCCTTTGGGGAATACTGGAGTGTAGACAAACTCCTGCGTAGTGATATTTTTGGAAAGATTATGCCTAGAGACCGTTATTTTGAATTGTTATCGATGCTTCATATCAGTCAAGATATCATACATGTACCAATGATGAATTATATAAAATTAGGAACGTAGTTGATATACTCCGACAAAATTTCAGGTAATCATTCTATACTTACCAAAAATTATGCATCGATGAAAGTTTACTTCTATGTAAAAATGGACGGCTTTCATTCAAACAATACATTCCTTCAAAAAGAAGTAGATTTGGGATAAAATCATTTATTTTTTGTGATTGTCGAACTGGTTTTGTGCAAGACCTTATTGTTTATGCCGGATCATCGGCACTATGATCAACAACTAAAATAGGAAAATCAGAAAATCGGGAGCGATAATAGATGCACTAATAATGGCACCTTATCTAGGAAAAAAATAAACAGTTTTCTTAGATAATTGATATTCAAGTCCAGCCCTGTTTAATTTATTATATAATAATCATACAACATATGACGATTACTGAAAGACAAGAAGCAAGGTAAATGAGGCAATTAGACAAATCAAACGGGAGTACTGGGAGAAATTCTCGGTCGACATGGAACACGACCTATACGGAGTACAGAAAAAAGATGGAATATGATACGAAACCGAAGAAAACATGTAAACGAATCCGTACAGACCGCCAAAATCGCAACAGACGAATAAGAAAAACATTTCACAGAGCTCTACAAAAACAAGACGAAGGAGACGTACAACAGAAGCGAGGAAGAAAAAGAGAAGGCATTAAACAGTTACAGTATCTCATCTCAAGAAATATGAAAAACAATAGACAGATTAAAAAACCATAAAACACCAGGAACAGATTAGATAACAAACGAACTAATAAAATATTGTGGAAGACCACTAACAGAACAACTAAGTACCCTATTCAACAAAATAGTAAAACACAAAAAAGGGAAATACTAATGGAAGGAAAGTATAACAGTTTCCATATTTAAGAAAGGAACTAAGACAGAAGCGAAGAACTATCGCGGAATCAGTCTCTTAAGTGCAGTACAGAAGGTGATAACAAAATTCTTGGCGAAGGTAATAGAGCCGACAGAAATAAGCGAAGAACAGTAAGGCTTTATACAAAATAGATCGACGGTGGATGCAATATTCATACTACGACAAATAGTCGAAAAAGCAATAGAATTTGACAAACTAATATACATGTGCTCCGTTGATCTCCAACAAACGTTTCACAAAATTAATCTTAGGGACGTACCACGGATCCTAATAGCCAAAAGAGGAGATATCAACATAAGATAAATAATAAAAGAATTTAACATCCAAAATACAACAATAATAAGAACAAGTAGTATGACAACGAAGAAGATCTCAATAATGAGTGGAATCAGACAAAGAGACAATCTAAGCCGGATTCTTTTTTACTTAATCATGGACGAAATAATAAGGGAGGTGAAAACAGCTGAAGAAGGAGTTAGTTAGAAAAAGAAAAAAGAAAGATAATATGCTACGCCGACGAAGCAGTCTTCATGTCGGCAGGCGAGAGCGACCTACAAAGAATGCTGTACAAATTTGAAAGGACGGCAGGCAAAACTAACATGACTATTTCGACACAAAAGACCGAATCACTCACTATCTCCAAGGAGCCCAGATGATGCAAGTTAGCTGTATATAACAAAATCGCAAACCGAGCTATACTATTAAAATATTTATGAGCAATTATCACGATCAACAGAAACCTAGAGGAGGAGGTAAGAGAGCAAGCAACCAAAACCTCGATATTCTCCGGATACTTTGGGAAATACCATATGGAGAAATAAGCATATGAGCATTAAAAGCAAGGTACACATATACAAGACTTGTGTAAAACCGATAATGACATATGCGGCAGAGACAAGGGCAGAGTCTAAGATATCGAAACGTATCCTGAGAATTACAAAAATGAAGACGCTACGAGTAATAGCAGGGAACTCACTAAGAGATAGAAGAAGAAACAAAGAGAAAAGAAATGAATGTTAGACCCAGGACGTAGTAAAACGGATAAGAGGGAGAAGAAAAGAGTGGCGAGACCATGAAGACAGGATGGACGACAGTAGGCTACCAAAGGTGGCAAAAACAGGAATAATAGAGATACGAGACTACTTGGAAGACATCGAAAAAGGTGGCATGAATGCTAAACATCATCATCACAAGATCAACAAACGCCCTAAAAAGAGAACTATATAGCTAATATATAACAGGACGAAGTCCCCTAATAATAATAATAATAAGAAGAAGAAGAAGAAGAAGATACAAATGCGTGCGGGACCGTAGCAAAAAGGCGACAAGGAATGCCAAAGATTACTGATACACTAAGAAAAAGAGAGCTTCCCATTCAACTAAAAATTTATTAGTTGTGAAATGGTTGGATAAAAAAGAAGTATACATGCTATCCATTATGGATACTTCAGACTTTGCAATTTTTGTTAAGCATGGAGGCAAGAAAACTATTCGAAAACCTTAATGCGTCATAAACTATAATAATGGTATGGGTTCTATCGACAAAGCAGACATGGTGATAAACACTATAAATTCGACACGGAAATCTCTAAAATGGTACCGTAAATATTTCTTTCATTTGCTGGACATATAAATATGTGGAATTGTAGGATTCGTGAAAAAATTGGGCCGTTGGACAGACTGGACCGGGACTCGAGCCCGGATCTTCCGCTTTCCGGGCGACTGCTCTTTAACCAATTGAGCTATCCAGGGCCCACCGTCCAATCTCCTCACGAACGCCTACTTAAGTGTTTGGCTTGGAGGTGCTCGCATCCCACAGAATGCATATTATATTTATAAGCCTAATACGCGAAAACCGATATCTATAGCCAAATTTCACTTGAATTTAATCTGAGGAATACTGCAAAAATATCATAGGAATATTTCTTATCATCATCAAAGAGGCAACAATAATCTATTACGGCTAATAGAGCGGCATTATCCTTCAGTATATAAACCACCAAGAAAAAACCGAAGTAGAAGGTGCGTTGTCTGCACGGCAAACGACAAAAGACGCGAGTCTTGATATGAGTGTAAAGATTGTAATGTTGGTCTCTCTGCATGGAACCTTGCTTTAGAATTTACCATACTGAGTTACGTTACTAAGATGTATTGTATAATTTGATATCTAACTACCTTAACTGTGTGTTTACTTATAATAATAGTAAAATTTGTTAATATATAAATTTCTGAATACTCACAGTATACTCATTTTTATGTTTTTCATATAATATGATGAAGCAGTTGTTACATAACTCTTAAAAAAGTATACACACAAGAGAGGATTCCAAAGTGTCATTGAAAGACGTAAGTGCGAACATCGAAGCCTACAGATGCGCTATGTGCACGCAGCAAAGCGCGGTGTCCCGTTCAGTGGTGCTACTCCCGCTGAACGGACTGCGGTAGCGAAAGGGTTAATCCTTTGCATCGCCATGTCGCAGGCACGAACTAAAGTTCCGCGCACCCACTCCGTATTTATATCAGCATTATCTTCAGGGCGTGATGCCCACTCGCCCGATGTGAGAGCTGCAACGAAAATGTCATCGTCCAAAGCCCTCGAATCCCACCGATAAAAAGATCTACTTTGCGTGTGCGAGCTTCGGAAATATGTAGCTTCGTGTCTATAATTGAATATTATTAAGAATAATAAGGACATTAACACTTTGACGTCTGGGCGTTTCGAAAACAATTTCTTCGCTTGGCGTCGGCAGCGCTACTTAGGATTACTTCGCTCACGGCTGGCCGTTTTTGAAAGTTTGAGTTGGCAACTAAGTGATTGCGGATTTTATCGATAGATGATTGTTATACTTTCTTTTGTTGCTTTAACCCTCTATAGGCCGAATTTTTGTTATAAATAAAAAAAAATAATCGCAACTGAAAATCAACAATTATAAACATATATGCAGATGAAAAAAAAATTTTAAGGATTAAACAATTTTATTACAATAAATTCACTGTATTACGTTCAGGTAACAACGACCCATAATATTTCCACTTCTGCGTAGAAAAATTTAAACGTGAAATTCTACAAAGTATTTTTCACCTGGCTTTAAACGTAAATGTACATTGCATTTTTAACATTTCATTTTCCGAATTCTTTTACACCCGGGATTTTTGCAGCGTCTTCTGCTGACCGAAAAAAATTGACCAATGTACTACTTCATCTTTTCGCACGTTTTGTATTGAAAGTACTGTATTGTGTCTACTATTTATATTTTTATGTAATTGTTTATCTACATTGATAAAAAGAGAACACCGTCTTTTCTAACGGATACCTTTATGCTCCTGACATAAACAAAATACAATGTCAGTTTTAAATGTCAACAATTTATATTGATTCCTGGGGCTTTTTTTCCGTAAAAATCTATCCCTCTGGTATCTTTATAGCTCTTCCGCAATAAAACTGATAAACATTACCAGAAATTGTTGGCTGCAAAAGAATATTGGAAAGGAGAAGACGAGAAAAGATGTAGATTGTGCAAAGAATGGGAGGAAGAGTACATGCACGTACTGATTGCATGTGAAGTAACGAGAAGTGAAGAAAGAATAGAAAAGATACTAAGTCAGGATGTGAAGGAGATAGAAATACTAAAACGAGTGATAGGAAAGAGAAAAGAAGCGGAGAAGGCCTGAGAGAAGAGTGTTAAGATAATTTTTATATAAAGTCAGTTATCAATTTGAATTTTTGATTATCAATTGTTATGTTTGTAATATAGTTTATATAAGATGACGAATAGAGAGTGGAAGTGTATAGTTAGAATAAATATTTTTGTAGGGGGGTTATTGTAAGAGAAAGAATGTAAAGGAAGCCCTCCAAACCCGGAAAGAGAATAAAAAATAAATAAATAAATAAAATAAATTGTTCGCTGCAACAAATTTCTCAACTTGTTCTGACATTTGACAGAACACACAAGCTTTATTCTAAATATAGAGAAATGTCTCTTATAAACTATTGTTACTTCAAAGTAACAGTGAATTGTATTGGTTCAATCTCTGACCGTTACTACTATTTTAATGTAACATTTATTTATTTATAAACTATTTCAGAACTTTTGAACGGATAACGAAATGTGTAGTTGATCGAGTTCGTGTAACTTCTTCATTAACTTTGGTGAGGTACCGGTGCCTTGATCGGTAACACGATATTTTTGTTTATCGTGAAAATGCTCGATGCTTTCTTCTTCTCGATGCTTTCTGGCTGTGTTGTTTCGATATGATATGATGTGATGTCTCGATATGTTAAGATGTCGTGTTTCGATATGTTAAGATGTCGTGTTTCGATATATTAAGATGTCGTGTTTCGATATGTATGATGCAATATAATGATCTCACAGCGGTTGCAAGGGGTTTTTATAGTGTGAGAATGAGCGCCATCCCCTCCCCGCGTCGATTACTTAAACAGAAAATGGTTCATAGTCATAGCTGCATATAAACAAAGTGTCTGGCTACCCGGACGCAGAAACAAGGCACGAGAAAGATCTATGAGGAATAGAGAAAATCGTCCGTCTCGGCGGCACCGTATGTTTGTTTCTGCGCTCATAGAATTTCTGGTCTTTAATAGCAAAAAACTCAACTAAGTGCGATTTGAGGTTATCGTTATTACGGAAATTTTAACCCTTTAAGAAGTTTTGTAAACTTCGGAATAAATGATAATCCGATGGTGCAAGATCGGGGCTGTATGAGGGATGCGACGTCACTTCCCAACCAAGCTCCAAAAGTTTTGTACGTATTGCTAAAGATGTGTGAGGCCTCGCATTGCGTGGTGGAACACGATTCCTTTGCAATTTGCAAATTTTAGCCTTTACTCTTTTGATTGCTTCTTCCAATTTCATAAGTTGTTAGCAGTAAACATCTGAGTTGATCGTTCGGTTGTTTGGAAGCAGCTCAAAATACACAACACTCTTGTAATCCTCCCACCAGATTGACAGCATGATCTTTTTTTGATGCAACTCAGCTTTTGATATGGTTTGTGCTGGTTCATTATGCTTGGACCATGATCTTTTTCGATTAACGTTATTGTAGAAAATCCAGTTTTCATCGCCAGTGATAATTCGTTTCAAAAAAGGTCGATTGCATTACGTTTGAAATGCGTATCACAAACATTGATTCGTTGTGTTGGGTGAATTTCTTTCAATTCATGCGGAACCCAAATATCGATCTTCTTAACAAGTCAAAGACGTCTTATATGATTTTCAATTGTTGTGTGTGTTATACATTTAACCGTTTTGCAATCTCTCGCACAATTATGTGACGATTCGATTCAATTATCGCTTACGTTTTGTCCTCATCTACTTCAGAAGTTCGATCAGAACGTTGGTCATCTTTTAGTGAGAAATCTCCAGAACGAAATTTTTTAAACAAATTCTAACAATTGATTTCTGTTAAACAATCAACACCATAAACTTCACATATCTCTTCGTAAGCCACAGCCGCTTTCTTGCCTTTATGAAAATAAAAAAGTAAAATGTGTCGTAAATGCTTATTTTTGCACTCCATGTTAAAACTGACAGAAAACTGACAGTTGTAAACAAAATTACACGAAATTGGTTTCTATAGCGACTTAAAGATATCGACTATCAAATCTTAAGGATGATTTGTCGGTATATTGAAAATGATGAAAATCGATTGAAAAAAAAATATATTATTTTGGCAAATCTACTGAAACTTCTCAAAAAAATTGGGATTTTTCTACAAGCCCGTTTAAAAGTTATAACATTTATTAGTTGCAACAAATTAACACGTAGTTAAAAGGAAAACATGCTACCAGACCTATTCAAATGAAAAAAAAATAATGAAATTGTGATGTGAAAAATTCCAAAAATTTCAAATCAATAGATTAAATATCAAAGAAACATATAAGCGATTAATAATTGGTAGTTTCAATATTGTTTATTGAGAAAAATAATAAAAATTGGTGATATTTACAATATTATTGAATAAGCAGTATGAATTACAAGGAAAACGTGGCAACGTCGCAAACATCATACGAGAAATAAAATCAAGTACGACTATAGTAAATTACAAGTTTGCTATAAGATATGTTAGCGCGAAAATTTGAACGCAAGTAAAATTATTTAAATATGGAACGGTAAATATTTCATAGAGGCATCAAATTTATTTAACATTTCCAAAAATTTTTTATAAATTAGCTTAGATATTCTTTAATACAAAATAACAAATATTAAATTATATTATGTTTTTAAAAATACTTTAAACATTATATTCAAAATCTAAATTTTTTTAACGCAGTCAACAATCTTTTTTATAGTTGCTTTTTGCAATAATTGCAACTCTTTGGTTTCAATTTTTTCAGTAAGAAACAATTCGAGACTTTTAGCATTAAAAGGATCAATCTTACTTTTTAAGATATCCATTGTGATTCCAGCTTTTGCCAATTTTTGGCGAATAAACAAACTCAAAGCACCTTTCAAGGGTGATAAGGTATCAATATTTTTCTTTGTGACTACAGTTAGCTCCCAAGCTTTTGTTTGTTCTAAAAATGGAGTCGCTGAATTAAACAAATCAGAGCTTTTAATTTCTAATTTCTTTAAAATTTCATAAAGGATTGCACAATCATAAATTGCATTATGTGCTCCAGCTTTTTCAATGTTTAAGGAGTCAGCTAATCCGCTAATAGAACATGAACCTTTGGTTTTTTTTTCTAATGACTTCAGCCATTCGTACAAATTAGATAACGCCAATCGTAGAGAAACACTTTCCACTTTTTTTCCATAATAAAAGAGCTCTCCAGAGCAATTTGTTAAACCATGTGCTTCGCTAGCCTTTGAAGAAATTTGTCGAACTGGATTAACGTAGGTAGCGAAATTTTTTTTTCCACACTGCGCAGCTATTTGAAGGATATCACAATCAGCTTCAAAACCTGAAGTTTCTAGATCCAGAAGAATGATAAGACATTCACAAGTATCTTCTTCCAAGTTGGAATCATCATCATTATCTTCAATTTTTTTCTCAGGTACTGCAGGTTGAGTGAAAAGGGAACAATTGCTTTGATATGTAACACCTTCTAGATTTTCTTTACGATGACGTAACATAGTACGAAATTTTTTTAACTGCATTTGACGTTTTTTGTAGGCATGTGTTCTTATTTGGGCGCGTTTTTGTAACAGAATTCTTTCTCTTGAGGAAATATGGCGTGTAAGATGTTCACTCGAAGTCGAGTTTATTTTTTGTACTATTTTCTTAACATATCTTTCTCCAACATTCTTCTGTCCTACAGCACAAGCAAAACGATAATCAGCCGATGCAGTTCTACTATAACATCTCGATTTAGGGGCCTTGCTAGCCATCATCGCGTTAAGACTTTCGTTTGCATTACTAGATGCACCATTAGAAAATTTTTGCGCATTGTTGGCTAGCTGGTCAAATATTTTCTTTAATTCTTTGAATAAAATTGGATCTTGAAAACCCCCCGGAATTACTTTATGTACATAATTCTCTTTATCTTCATTATAGCCACACCAAGTACCACATTGAGTGTGATCATTAAAAGCGTGATAAGATATACTTCGAATTGCAGTAGCTAAACCAGAACTATTGCCTTTATTTTGTGATAAAGCATAGGTAAAACATCGATGAAGGTAAACAATACGGTCTTTAGTTAATTCTTTATGACTTTTTTGGATATTATATATTTTTTTTTTACTCCACCTGACGTATGGTTTACATCCGACTGCTTAATTATCGGATGATTAGCTGCAGCTCTGCAGGCAGCAATTGTTGAGCTGTCATCATCACCTACCAATACTCCAACTTCAATATTTTCAGCTTTAAGTATCTCACTGTCGACTACAAGTTTTTTAGCTACATGAGGTTCCATGGCTTTTGCTGAACCATAAAAATTTAGTCGACAGTTTTCATGATCTGATGCTGGCCCACCTCGATTACATGTAGCGCAGATCCTATTGCACGTGGAAAAATCTAATACTAAGCCAGTTAATCCTCCAATGATGGCTCCAAATCCATTTTTGCTATTGTATTGTCGACCGGTTCCTCGTGTACTCCACCCCATATCGTAAGACACCATTATTCTTACAACATCATCCCACGATGCACGAGATTCATTTTCAACTGTATTTAATTTTTCGGATGTTGATGAATCTTGTGAATTTGAAGATGTCAATGATTCAGAAGGTGGTAAATCTCCATTCGAAAGGCGCCGATGAATAATAAAATTGGATTGGAATTCTTCCGGGCTAAATAGAATTTAAAATATTACATATAAAAATGAAAAAGAAAAAAAATGTAATAATATATTCTTATTACTTTTTACTTGGACTTTATTTGACTATAATTCAAAAGATATTATACAGTCTACTGGTAAAAGGATAGAAATGTAAAAGAATATATATTTTGTAAGAAAGTATAGCTCAAACAAAAAATATTCACAAATCAAAAAATGTTTTGTCTAAATAAAAATTGAATATGTACAATTTGTCAAATTGAGATTTATATGCAATCAGAGCTTACTCTCAGATTTCTACCCATTTTGAATTTATTCCCAAGAATAAATTTTTTGCCTACTTAGATCTACGCCATGTTTTACAGCCTCGGAAATATAAAAATACCAGAATCTTTATGCCCTTTTATATCCTCTTGAATGAATAGTGATATCCAAATACATCAATCTCACAGTAACCTGTAGCTTGTAATATAACTACTATTTAACTATACTTCTGAAAATGTAAAAAATGTAAAAACTTATCTACAAGTAAATCCAAAAAATTTTTTCCCAAGCTACTATTCAAATAAAATTTACTGCATTTACAGTTGGATTTCTAAAGCTTCTGATTGCTGAATAGTTTTTTCTCTTTCTAATTTCGCTGCCTCTCTGCAACTTTCTTTTGCGACGTCCTCAGCTGCTAACCCGACTTCTTTTTCGTACTGTTTAAAGGTTTTAAATCCAAAACTGGGTATGTCCATGCACGCGAATAATTTTTGGAGATGTGCCCAACCTGAACCACAGTGTAATGCACCTAAAAGTAGAAAAGAGTCGAACGACAAAATCAAATTTTTGAATAAATTTAAATTTATTAAATTTAGAAAATATAAATAAAGAACTCGTACCGATCACTGATTTGTAATTAATATCATAATGAAAAGAACGTTTATCCAGGGAAGGTTTTTGTTTGCCAGTATTAACCTCATTAATTATTAAACATTTATGGCATCTAACCAACAAAACAGATGCAAGCCCCATGCTTCTTTCTGATTCCACATACTCTAAAGATAATGTTTCTTTGCATGTGATGCACCATAATTATTGAGCCAAGTATTTTAAGTCTACAATGCGATATCCATCCAATAATTTCGGTTCTTTTTCATCTTTTTTGTCATCCACTGGCTCTTCCGAATTTTCACTTGTCTGGCACTCATCAAGTTTACATTTTTGTGGTAGTTGGCGGGCGAGTTCACTTTGTTTACGTCGTTGTAAATAAATTTTCTTGCTAACTATTTTTCCTTTCCATCGATATTGTCTTTCGGGTGTCGACATAATTAACAAATTTAATTAAATAAAACACATTCAATTCAACACTATAACCTTCAATTGCGTCAAAGAGGTAAATAAAGAGTCATGTTAGTGCGCAATGCGCATACGCATGATATTTAATTCTAAAATTGGATAATAATAATAATAATAATAATATCATTACTGCCAACTATTAAAATAGTGCGGTGTTGTCACGCTTTCCTGAATAAAAATAAGATTTCTTCTTCTTCTTCCAGCGTCCAAATAGGCATATTGCCTGTTCTTCATCGCAACTCGCTTCTTGTAGGTATATTGTCCGCCCATCGTTTTCGTGGTCTTCCTGGGCTTCGTTTCCCTAGTGGTGATCTATCCCTAGCGATCTTCACAATTCGGTCTCCTGTCATTCGGGTTATGTGATCGTTCCACTGAATTTTCCTCCCCAATACCCAATCATTGATGTTGTCGTTGGCATGTTCTTCTGAGGGCTTCACTTCTTTGTCTATCCCATAGAGATTTTCCGGTTATTCTCCGGATTATTTTCATTTCCGCTGCCTCCATCATCTGGCGGGTTTTAGATGTCTCGGGTCTTGTTTCCGCCGCATATGTTAATATGGGTCTTATAGTGGCCTTGTAAATTCGGCTTTTTGTGTCTATTCTGAGATGTTTGTTCCGCAACAAAAACAAGATTTATTTTATTTAATTGAATTTTATTCAATTAAATAGAAAATTTATGAATGTATGTATTTGTCTCCTAATTTTTTACTTTAATTTTTGGAAAAATTTGTGTCGATGATCAGTGACAAAAAAAAATTAAAGTTTTTATTTTTTTAAAGTTAAATTCACGGTACAGTCACAAACAAAAGTTATTTTACAATTTTCACTTAAATTGAGATTTTTATGTTAATATTATTAAAATGATCACTAAATTTCATTCTTTTAGAAACTTTATATCAAAATTTCAATTATAAAAAAAAAATAGTTGGTTTAAATCATCTATTTCAACAGATATTAAGAGATATGGATTTGATGAAAATGTCATTAACTTTTGTTTCCGATTGACCGACAAATCATCCTTAAAAGAAAAAAAATGTTAACATTGAAAGAAAAATAACGAAACAAACATAACGCTAACAACTGGTGCCAACCGAAATTACTTTCTTGCCCACCTAATAATATGTATTTTTTAAAAAAGTCATAACAAAATCTCAGTTACTGAAGAAGTCCCAATGAAAGGACGAAACGTTCAATAAGATCAAAATATCGTTCAATAAGATCGAAATAATGTTCAATAAGATTTTTAACCTGCCCAACTTCCCTGTGACACTTTTATTGATAAAATTTCTTTGGATGTGGACAATTCGGACACTTTAAGAAGTACTGCAGAAACTCCTGGACCAGAGGAAGAAGCAGAAGAGGTGGAACGTATAACTAGTTTTTGTCTCTCTGTGACGTCCCAGATGGGGTCGTCAAGAGGAGCAAGAACAAATTTTTATTAACTTCTTTCTCCCAGTCAATCTTTCTCAGACTTTACTCGGTTCAGAAGAGTGCCCTTTTTGAGTCAGTCCGTAAAGCCGGTACTTTACTCGGGATCTGGGCTAGAGGAACCTCTATCCCAAAATAAGTACAATCTTTACTTACCTTGGCGCTGCCCTTGATGTTAAAATTGCTCGATGATTTTAAGGAATCCTCGGAATGTGGTCCCCTGTGATGATTTCTGGAGCTCCTTAATTCCAATTATGCTAGCGCTGAGTTTTGAAGATAGGTACAAGGAATCAGGTGCGAAAAGGAGCTCAATTATTTGATTGAGAACAATTCTAAAAAACTTTAGGTAAAATAACAGTATATTCTTAAGTAACTTTAACGAGAAACAGCACAAGGTTATGCACAGTATAAACTCACAATACGAACACGGATAGTAGCAAATGTAGAAACTTTTATAATGTAGAGATTAAGAAACAAATATTGAAAACTCGGTTACAACGTAGAAAGCTTTTATCAGTGTAGAAATTAAGAAAAGATGTTCGAACTAATGAAATTGTTGCAGTGAACTAATCAAATTGTTGCGGTAGACTGAATTGCTATTTTCCCTTTTTCACTGCTTCTAATTTCTTAGGATCCGGTTTAACGCCGTATTCTCCAATTACGTGACCCAAATAGACTACCTCCCGTCTCAGAAATTCACATTTATCGGGCTGCAGTTTAAGGTTGGCTTTACGAAGCCTTTGGGCGAGCTTACCAAATTTCACCACTTGCTCAAGGAACGATCTAGAATAAATGACTACGTCGTCTAAATAGACAAACATCTCTTCACCTTGCAACCCCGTAAGAACATGGTCCATTAACCTTTGGAAGGTTGCAGGTGAGTTTTTAAGGCCAAATGGCATCCTATTAAATTCAAAGTGACCGTGTGGTTTTGAAAAAGCTGTCTTATTACGGTCATCTGGATGCATTTTAATTTAGTGAAAACCCGATTTTAAATCAAATGTTGAAAAATACTTTGCTGCCCCGAGCTGATCTAAGATTTCGGTTATGTTTGGAATTGGGTAAGCGTCCCCAATGGTCTTCTCATTTAAGTTACGGTAATCTATTACCATTCGCCACCTGGGATTACCCTTTGAATCCGATTTTTTTTGTACAATCCATATCGGAGAGTTATATGGCGAAAGAGATGGCCTAATTATATCATCTTTAAGCAATTCCGAAGTCTGTTTCCTCAATTTTTCCTTGTGAACCGGAGGAAATCTGTACTGCCTGGTATGAATAGGAACATTGTCACTCGTAGTGATTCTATGTTGCAAAATGTCCGTGCTACCAAGAGGTTCATTAGGAAGGTGGAAGATATCGGCATTCGCCGCTATCAATTTTGAAACAGAGGCTGCCTCCTCCGAATTCAAATGTTCAAGACGGAGGAGGGTTTTGATGGTATCTGCCCGAGTAGATGCTGAGATTAATAAAGGCTTTGGAGTATCTCTCTTTGAAGTTGAATTTGTGGAAGTGGATGTGAAAATTGTATACAACGTATGTAAGTATAGGGATTCATCGGAATCTTCAACTTCGGATTTAGGATTTGACATTGAATTCGGAACAGTTCCAACATTATAGTCAAATAATTTTAATTTTCGAATTTCAAAGGAAACTGACCCCAAAGTTGTGTTTGTTATTTTAAGGTAAGCCTTTCCGTTTTTATTCGTTACTAAAGCTTCACCGGCATAGACTCCAGATGGGAGTCGTAAACGAGGAATATATCCCTCCTGTATTCCGGTGTTTATTACGTGACAGTAGCAAAATTTGGAAGTTCTCGCCAGAATGCAAACGCTATTATTGACGGCAAACGGAATCTCTTTATTCCGTATTTTAAGACGTTCACCCACGTAATCAATGGTAGCAGAATTCGACCGTAGGAACTTGTCCCCCAAAATCCCATTTGCTTTAATAGGAAAGTCATTTTTTACCAAGTGAAATTTAATTAATTCTCCGAATATACAAATTTTGGCAAAACCTAAAGTGCTTTGCCGGTCAGGAGAAATGCCAGTCAACTGTACTATTTCCGTCTTGTTTACTGTAGTATTTTTCCGTAATATGTTAGTCTTAATCAAGTTAATATCCGCGCCTGTGTCAATCATAAATGTCACGGTCCCAACTAAATGTCGAGAAGTACCCGTGACACAAGGAGCCCCGAAAGTAGGTTTATATTTTATTTGTTTAATTTCGACGTTCCCGGCATCGAACTTGGACTCTTTGGACGCGGTATCGGCGAAGGGGAGCGACGCGCGTCTTGCGTCGCACCCTCCATTGCGTTTCCCGAATTTTGTTTTTCTATTTTGTATTTTAGAGTTCTACATTCGAGAATCGAATGACCTAGTCTCCTGCAGTACCGACACTGCTTAGTTCGTGGCTTCTTAGTATTTGGAGGTGATTTCGGGCGATTCGGAGATTTTCTGCCTGATGGTTTCGAAAAAGGGTAGCCTAACTTTTTCCAACAAGATTCTTCCAAATGACCCTGTTTTTTACAAAACTCGCAATATCTTACCTTATTTATAGGTTTGATACTTGCGACTCGATTCTTAATTGTTGGGGACACTATCCTTTTCGCGTCCTCCTGAATTTGCTTGTCTATTCTTAGCAAACAAATCAATGCCGAGTTAAAGTCCACGAATTTCTCGAACCGCATTGCGGTACGCTAATCGCAAGGAAGACCGCGTATGAAGGCATTTAACCCTTCTTCCTCGATCTTTCGTTCGGCTGTTATTTCCAGGCGCCCAGCCTGTTTAGATTCCTCTGTTAAATTAAAAAATATATATGAGGAAAAATATCTTATAATATGAGTGGTAAAAGTTTAATAAATCTATATATTATATCTATTACAAGTTCTTCCGTGCCACGTGCTATTACTTTTACTTTAACTATTTAATTCTTCTAACAGAGAGAGCCCTATACAGCTAGTCGCTGTCCCTTATATACTAATCTTACATGAAGTAAAGTGGGGAGACTTACATGTGTGCGTCTCTCTCACGAACAGTAGTACACCAATATATGCTCTTGCGCTACAGCACATACATTTAACTTTACAATAGAAATGTACACATCTCAACAACAGCAATGTAACTAGACCACTTATCTAGTTTAATACCAGCAGAACTAATAGCTCAACAATTGCAACCCTCTTTCTAACCGCCGTTGGTAAGTCGTCCACGCCCGCGAAGATATCGTCGACATACGTCTTTGACGGTAAACAACAGGCTCCGAGCGGGAACCGCAAACCTTCATCCCGAACCAACTGCGACAGGGTGTGAATGGCCAGGTAGGGAGCGCAAGCTGTGCCATAAGTGACCGTAATTAGCTGGAATTCCACCGGTTCCGAAGAAGCGTCGGGCGACCAGATAATCCTTTGGTAATCCTGATGCTCCGGCACTACCCAAGTCTTTCTAAATCTCTCATCGATATCCGCCATGAAAGCGACACCAGTACCTGCGTCAATGGAGTAAAATTAGTGAGAGATCACTTTGCAACGGGGAACCTGTTAGTAGAAAAGAAGTTAAAAAATGAACGTCTTTCGTTCTCGTTTCGATGCCGAGAAGCGTCAAATACCACCCTTAGTTTTCACCTTGAATTACTCTGCTGCACCACTGAATGATGAAGTAAATACTAGACCTCCTGACGTGGGATCTCTGACCTCAAACCTCGCGACCTAAGATTCAACTCCTCGTATGACTCCATGAATTCACCATACTCCTGAGCCAATTTCGAATCCCCTGCAAACCTACAATGTTAATACAAGAGAAACGAAGATCGATTCGCTTCGTCTCTGCTGCGACTGGACGAAGATCCTGCCTCAGCGATAGCTGTACCACGCATCGACCTCTTTGATCCCTCTGATGAGTCTCCTGGAAGGTTCTCTCGCATCTCTCATCTTTTGACGTTAACCGCTTAGGTGCGGCTGATACGTCTTTTAGCTCCAAAAATCGCTGCAACGTTCGTTCACCTTCTTTTGAGGAGAGCCGGACAGCACCTGCAATGGAAAATTAGTCGCACTCCCCTCCGCCCGCCGTGCAGCTTCTTCATCCACTAATACGGAGATGAACCGTTCCAACGCCGTGTCCTGAGCGGCAAGCTGCGATGACGAGAAGTTCCTCAAACCTGGTTGAAGTAATTGGCCGTAGACATCGTCTCTAAATTAAATCGATCCGCTTCGAGATGGCGAACTCTGAATCGGCTACCACAAAGTACCTAAATAACTCTCCTGCTGAACTGAAAGCGAAACGTTGCTCGAATGACTCGTTTGTCCATCTGTAACGCACAAATCCGCGCCCTGCTTTCGAGGAATTCAACCAAATCTGCAACATGGGCATGAAGCGAGACACAGGGACCCTTCTGGTTACTTAATCTAATTCCCAAGCTCTGTACAACCTCTCCCTCGAGGTGTGTTCAGCATTCCACACATTACCTGTGTCCATCTCTAGCCAAGTGCCCAGCGGGAATAACAGCACACTATCCTATTTCTACCGGCCGGCCTGCATTCTTCAATGATCTAAAATACACTGCATCTTGTTAAGAAGTGACCGTAAATCGACAATGGACTTCCCCTTTAGATGCAGGAGATTTAACAACGCCTGGAGTTTCTTAAACAGGAGAAGCCTCGGAATATAATACCGTGTCTGCAACACCTTAAGTACCGGAGCTAACGCGTCAGTTCCCGGCTGGAAAGCTTGCCATTGATACTTGTTCTCTCGTTTTTAACTTATATAAGCTATAAGAGTTCCAAACGTATATGTTAATTAGATGGAGAAAATATTTTTTGTACTATTTCAACGCTTTGCGTTGTGAGTGAATGGTGCTGATAACCATATCTGTTTTTTCCATAGTCCCCATTAATTTATTATAATCAAGAAACCCACTTTGGTCTCATAATCACTTCTCGAGACCGGTAATGACGGTTCGTTTCAACAAATTCTTAGCTATGGAAAGAAGATAGCATGTGTATTTCTCTTTTATTACACCATCCCATCGCATATAAATTCTTCGAGGAGTGAAAACTCATTTCACAAGTTTGTAATTTATTTTTGATAACTAGCATGCCTTTTCGTCTTTTATTTACCCTACCACAAGCGTTAGTTAGATTATTATGCAAAAGAATAAAAAGTGTGGGGCTTGTTTACCAATTGACTACGTATAACGTATGGCCTTTGCCTAAATAAGGTTTTAGTAATTCTGTTACTATGTTTCCTGACTTCCCAATATATTTATTTACACAGTTTGTAGTAATTAATGAGCCATTATAAATAATGAAATCTTGCATAAATCCAGATTGGGTATCTCATAAAACAAATGATTACATTCTAAATCTGTTTCATTTAGAGGGTACGTATTGCTTAAACGATAAGCTTCCTTTATGCAGGAGTAAGCTTTCGTCAATACATAGATTTCGAAAAGGATAAAATGCCTTCTGAAAACGTAGTCATAGCTTATCACAAATTTCTCTTATTTTATATAATTTATCAACATCTGCAGGCACAATGTTCGTATTAAAATGTAATATTTTTAATAAATATATAAGACAAATATTTTTAAAATCTATATTGGCGGTTTTTGTTTTGTTTCCCTTAGGAAAATAACTCAAACGGTTTCTCCTGTTAAATAAGAGTTTATTTTTTAATTACTAGTACTATTTACAATTCATAAAACTATATTTTACCTGTTAAATAAAAGAAACGACAATTGAAGTTATTTCTCAACCGCTATCCGGAGGTCACCCGTATGGTTACTAACGATTCTTAATGCTTCTCTTCGTATAACGAACTTTTATGAACTCAGTACGTTGATGATTTCCTTTGTCTTATATATTATATATTGTATATTATATATTGGCACGCGGATCATACTCACCGAGCCAAGTTTGAAGAGAATATATTCTCTTTACAAATATAAAAACTGATCCCTACTCATGACCTCTCCAAAAATGCTGCTCCTCAAAAGTTTATCGTTAGACCAGTATTCAGAATATGTTAGTTTTTATTTACGTCATTGTGTCAGAAGAGATGTAGGTACGTCCGAAAGCATCCGTATCCTGAGAATACCTGCGTCAAGTATTATTTCACGTCTCCATTTTTGGCGGTTTATTTAAGCTTTTATGTGGGGAATGAGACGGTGTGTCCATCAAAGACGAGAAGACCGACGACGAAGGATTTTCTCCGTATTTTCTGATAATGTTCGAGTGGTATAATTCGCAAATTATTTTAAAGGATGCTCCTTGCGGCCAGCAGATGTTGTGCAGGAAAAATCTGCCATTAATAACAAAGGTCATGTTGCGGATCGAAGTTTTGTCTTGTAAAACATACAGCTTAAATATTTTGCATAATTCGGACTTTGATGTTTTCCTCATTAAACCAAACTCGTCAAATAGAGGTGATTGATAAAGTGTAAGTTCGTACTCGTATGCTTTTCGTTTTTGTGCCTCGTCACCATGAAACAGAATCGAAATGCGCTTAAAGAGTACAGCCGAGTCGACTAAATATGTATCGTCGTTAACGTGAGTCTGTACTTGGGCAGCTGTCAGATTTCTAAGTTTGTTTGTTATCGCTGACATTAAAACTTTGGCTGCACTTTTTTTCACCATAGATTTCATACTTTTGTTATTTTTCTCGAATGCTAGATGACCATACCGACAATCCCCGTCGACAATGAATACAAGACAGATCGAGGTTCAAAAGGACGTTGTTCGTCAAACCAAAATATGAATTTTTTTATGTTATCATAATTTCGTTCATTCGATGGTGTTTTCTTCTGGCAATTACCCCTAGCTCTCAGCAGACCCGTGGTACGGGTCCCTCGGAGTCCCTAATCGCCGCGTACGTCTTCTCTAGATGGGGTGCCAAATAATCGAGGAGAATAATCCCCGCGGTCATCATCACCGCATGGAAGTAGGCCGTCTTATAGGCAAAACACATCCGGACCGCCACCTTCCACGGGCAGCCCGCTTGAACCACGGGTCCTGCGCAGTGGTGCGCCATCACACTAGGCCTCCAGCGCCCTGATGAATGTGTCCAATAGCAGCGTGTTAAGTGCATTATTGATATCAAGAAACACCAGAATGCCTACTCAACGACGACTTACACACGCTTGTACAAAATCCGTGTCCTTCAGGATAGCGCCAACCGTCGAGCGACTGACACGGAACCCGTATTGTGCCGGTGATAGCGCAAATCCAAGTAATCCTATAATCCAAGTACTCACTCACCCTGGAGACAATAACTCTTTCCAATACCTTCACCACCTCATCCAGTAAGCATATGGGCCTGTAAGATCTAGGCAGGTCCTTTTGCGCATCATGTCTCCTTTTAATAAAAACTAGCTTAGCATTTTTCCAAGTTGATGAAAAGATACTAGTTTTTAGACACTCCGTATAACACTCAGCCAGCCCCTGGCTGAAGTGTACAGCTGCCATCCGGACAACCATATCTGGTACCCCGTCTAGTCCTAGAACCTTCCTGCCAGAGATCTTTTTAACTGCTCTCATCACCTACTGAGGCGTCAATACAGCACTGTCTATCTGCACTAGACAAGTATCCTGCGCTATAGTTTGTTCTACCTGGGAAAAGAGGCTCGCTACCATTCGGTCGACAAGAGCTGGTTCCAAAGATTCAGTGACCATAATAGAGTACGGCTTGAGTTTTCTCATAACTAGACGGTAAGGTCTGCCTTATGGGTTTTTTTTTATAATCGCCAGAAACTCCCGCTAAGCCAAAGCTTTGGCCTTTTTGATGGCCCTATTCAAGGCCCTATTGGTTTCACGCCGGTCCTCAATGTAGAGTTCTATTCTTTCTTGGTCGCCGCTGCGCCAAGCTTTCAAGAAGCGCCTCCTTGTTGCAGTGGTCGTGGTCCAAAAAACCGCGATGTCTTGCGATCACCAGTGAAGTTTGAACTTCTTGTTTTAGGAATGTTTAACCTTTTTTACTATAACTATACTAACACACAAGCTTTATCCTAAATATACAGAAATGTCTCTTATAGGCTATTGTTACTTCAAAGTAACAGTGTAGCGAAAGGAATCAGGAACTTGAATTCTATTGGTTCAATCTCTGACCTTCTCTACTATTTTAATGTAACATTTACTTATTTATAAACTATTACAGAACTTTTGAACGGATAACGAAAAGTGTTGTTGATCGGGTGCGTGTAACTTCTTAATTAACTTCTTTATTTACTTCTTTAATAACTGAAGAAAGTGTTTGTAACTACGAAATCATTAACGTACTCATAGAAACGTTGTTAGCCATGATAGAGTGCCAGCGCTAAAGTAGCTTGGCCATAGAATGAGCGGTGGGAGTGGTGGCACTAGTCGCATAGGATAAAGTAGATATCTGCTTATTGACAGCAGGCCGCTTAGTATTCCCCCCCGAGCGACTAAGGCTAACCAAAGTCGTGAAATGTATTCTCTTCCTGGATAAGTACGTTTTAGGTTGGTTCGAGGTCGGAGATTGTGGTTTTCGTTGTTGTCCTCCAATGTCGGGGCGATGTCCGTTCGCTCAGTGGTTTCGAAGAAAGCCGGTTTGAGTCGCTCCGTCGAAATCGTCGATGACTTCCCATTAACGTTGATGCGGAAAACGCTGTCCGACATTCTTTCCAACAACTCGAACGGGCCCTCGTAGGGTTGACAAAGCGGTCCTGAAGAACCTCCGACCCTGACGTACACGTGGGTGCAAGTATGCAGAATCTTATGCACAAACGCCCTAGCCTTGGAGTGATGCGAAGCTGGTGCTGACCGAAGTCGCATTTTCTCCCGAAGAGGCTTGAGGAATATCTGCGGATCGTTAGAGCAGGTTGGTCACTGAGGAAGTATTCGCCGAGAAGCTTCAGCGTCGTCCCGTAAATGAACTTTGCTGCTGTTGCTCGAAGGTCTTCCTTGAAGCTGGTGCGTAGGCCTAGCATGACGACGGGAAGAACGTTGACCCAGTCTTGCATACCGTGGCACATGATTGCAGCTTTAAGTTTACGGTTCCATCGTTCTATCATCATATTGGAGACAGGATGATACGCGGATGTCCGAGTACGTTGGCAACCTAAAAGTTTTTTCAAAGCTTGAAAGAAAGTAGATTCGAATTGCGAACCTCGGTCTGTAGTCACGACGGCGGGTGCTCCGAAGCGAGCGACTTAACCGCTGAAGAATGACTTCGTGACGCTATCAGCGGACATATCGGCGATGTGCATGGCTTCCGGCCACCTGGTAAAACGATCGATCATCGTAAGGCAGTAGCGGTAACCTTTTGATAACAGCAGTGGTCTAACGATATCTATATAAACATGATGGAAACGTTTGTCTGGTATTAGAATTCGTTTCGGAGCGTTCTTCGTATGTCGTCGAATTTAGGTGCGTTGGCACGGCAGACAGGTGCGTACCCAACGGGTAATACCGCTTTTCATGCCAGGTCAGTCGAACCGTGGCGCTATTAACCTCTTAGTGGAGCGTGCGCTGGGATGTGCCAGGTTGTTCGAAGTATCGAAGATGTGTTTGCGAAGCGTTTGCGGAATATACGGTCGGACTTCCGTTCTAGAGACGTCGCAGTAAATGACTGTCTCGGAGTTATCGACGTGTAACTTTCGTAGTTCGAGCGACGTTGTTGCTCCCGGATCGATCAGGGCAGCGAGTTCTTCGTCTCTCGCTTGATGTTCTGCCAGGTCCTGTGTGCTGACAACGACAGGCATGCTGATTTCCTATACCCTGGAGAGCTCGTCCGCGACTGTGTTCTCGTCGCCTGCGACATGAATTAAATTGGTAGTGAACTGCCTAATATAGTCCAGTTGTCGTGGTGACGCCTTGCTCGCCTTCTGTTAAAATGCGAAAGTTAATAATTTGTGATCAGTTTTGACTATAAGATGTCGCCCTTCGACCAAAAATCGGAAGAATTTGAGGCTGCTATAAATTGCTTGTAGCTCTCTGTCATAAGTCGAGTATCTTGTCTGCGTTTGCGAGAGCTTTTTCGAGAAGAAGCCTAAAGGTTGAAATTGGTCCCCATTCCATTGCTGCAAGACTGCCCCTATATCGTTGTCGGAGGCGTCCGTCTGCAGGATCAGCGGTGCATCTGCAATTGGATGTGCAAGAAGCGATGCTTCAGCGAGTTGTCGTTTGCTGGCATGGAACGCGCGCTCGGCGTCCGGGGACCATTTGATAAGTCGCCGGTCCGTCTTCTTGGCGCCTACCACATAGGCGTGCAACAGTGCCTGCACCGATGCAGCGTGCGGAATAGAACGACGATAAAAGTTAATAATTACCAAGAATCTATGTAGGTCTCTGATGTAATTGGGTCTTGGGTACTGTTGGATAGCATCTGTTCGATTAAAGGTCGGAGTGAATGACAGTTTTGTGCGAAGTAGTACTAAATATGGATCATGTATTTTAACAAAACACAAGAAAATAGAACAAAATACAAGTAAAAACTACCTTGATATATATATATAGTCGCACTTAAGACTTAAACACGTACTGACTTCTAATAATAAGCCCTGTACAACTTCTAAATAATAATCCCTACACAACTTCTAAATAATAATCCGTGTACAACTTGTAATAATAATTCTTGAATAATTGTGAATAATCCTGAATCCGGTCCGGTGCCCGTCTCTTATACCCCGCATATCGTGGGGGAGGAAGGACTCTCCTTTTCCTACAGGGCGTTTCTCATCAAATCACCGATTCTCTATTGGTCATCTCTATTTTCCCCTTTTAACGCCTGTAACGCTTTAGCGAGAGAGTATCTTTCAAAGCTATCGGGATTTTTCCCGTTTAAAATTACGTTTGTTTACCTAAGGGGGGAACGACCATGAGACCCCTTCTTTTGAGGAGAACGAATATCTTAGAATTTTATTTTATTATATGATTTTATGATATTTATTATCGGTTTTTCCTTTAGATTATATTACTTATTTATTTAGGTTTTTTTCCTTTAGATTATATCACTTATTTATTTAGGTTCTTTCCTTTAGAATTCTTATACAAATAGTTTCTATCTCGGCTGTAGGCTGCTCGGTTCGGCGTAATGTGACACACTCCCACCATTGAGATAGCTAACACATGGCCTATCTCAATCCTTTATTACTCTACATTACGCTACGGAGGATACAGAATAAAATTTAATCATAATTTAACCTATCTGGTTTTTTCGATACTCTTCCGCTCCTCGTCATACGGCAGTCCTTTATTCCGTCGCAATGTTCCGGAGAATTTAAAGAATTATTTTTCTCATATCTATTTACAACAATTTCTTCTATTCGAGATTCCTTTGAGTCTGATTTTAACTCAAGTGGATAGACCCTTTGTATGGGTCGCACCAAACTACCCGTCGCGGTATTTAAATGAACGACCCTTACTTTGTCGTCCTTTCCGTAAATAAGTTTCTCTACGCAGGCTAGTGGCCAATCTATCCTTTTCTTATTTTCATTTTCTATCAATACTATATCTCCAACTTTTATGCTACGTTTTTCCTTTTTAACACCCTTACGATGTATTAACGCTCCGAGATATTCAGTACGAAACCGACGTCGAAGACCTTCCTTAATTTTGGCTCTGTAATTATAACGTTTCGCAAAGTCGCATTTTTCAACTCTATCTAAGTCTAAAACACCGATTTCTTTAGTGTCTTGCAAAAACATAGACGGCGTCAGTGGTACGAGGTCTTGCTTATTTTCCGATAGAAAAGTTATTGGTCTACTGTTCATTATATCTTCGCAGTCGAATAGTAATTTAAAGAGGATCTGCGTAAAGTTCTTCGTAGTAGACGTCTCGGTAACAATACCGCGGGGCAAATGAAGCCTAAGGGATCAAAAACGCGGTGTGCTAACGCGAGGATGTTTCGTTTCGTTACTTTGGCTTTGCGAAACCGACTTTATACTCCCACCCTCGCAAATCAAAACTCGCTAATTTCATCATAGCCGTAGATTCTGCCATAATAGCGCCACAGAAACCGCAAGAAATCCCTATTATTTGCATTTATGCCTATTTGTAAAAACGCTTTTCTTATCTCGGAAATTATTCTTATTTTTACCCTTTCGAAAGTGTTGAAGCACCGTATGAATAAGTTCAATTAGATTAGGGCCTACGTCTAAACATTCGTTTAATGATACCGAGTTTTTTCCTCTTGCTGAGGCATTGAAGACCGGACGAAGCCTTGTCGTGGAGCTTTCCTTTAGAACTCCTCGGTGGGGTAGGTAATGGCCCCAATTCTTTTCCTCTTCTATGGGAACTCGCTCGATGATCCCTTCGTTTAACCAGTCATTAAACACAGTGTCATATTCTTGATAAAGTCCTTGGTCCTTCAGTTTCTTGATTGTGGTTTGTAGTTGGCGATGAGCTATCTCTTTGTTGTCTTTTAGAGGTGGGTGGTTTTCTTTCCACGTAACCCCACCTCGTAATGTCCTTCTTCGTTAATCACGACTGTTTTTAAAAGAGAGGCTTTTATTTCCTCTTCGTTTTCCTCGTGGCTTTTATTTTCAATAGGATCTCTTATTCCTAAAGTGTCAAGAGACCATAAATCTGAGACGTTTACATTTTCGACAAACATCGAAATTGCCGTGCCGACGGCATCCTTACGTCTTTCTCGTGTGGGAACTTTTCCCAATACAGTCCAACCCAGGCGTGTTTCTATTGCGGCGAGGCCATTCTTCAAATCGTGGCAACGTCCAGTTAATAATCTTCCTAGGATGTCGGCACCAATGAGTAGTGCGACTGCGTGGTCATCACTTTGCGTATCACTTAGAGGGATTTTTAATTTTTTCAACTCATCGAGACACTCATCATTTTTCACTCGCGGTATTTTTTCGCATATTATATCTTGGTCCATGGCGACGAAATTGCACCTATAAGTGTCGTCGAGGTCACCTAAGCGGACCCGGTATTTTTTATGGCACACCGTTTCCGTTCTTCTTCCGCCGAAGAGTGAGTGTCCCATAGTTTGTTCGCCTATAGGTTCATAACCCATTTCGCGTACTGCCTCTTTAGTGATATACGATTTTTGAGAGCCACTATCTATAATTAGACGAACGTTAATTTCTTTGTTTCCGTTTCTTAGTTTTGCACGCAAAGTTGGCATAAGCACTTCTGCATCGTTGCAGTAACTCGCTAAACTACACTCATTGATATTAATTTCCCCTTTATTATTGGTGATTCCTTTCGGTTTTGTTTCCTCCTTTTCGGTATCGTCCTTTACGTTTACCGGACACATGAGCGTCACATGCCTACGAGAGCATCCGTCGCACTTCACCCTGGCGAAGCATCGCTTATAATGATGTCCGAATCTCAAACAGACGGAGCACGTGTTGTACTTCCTCGCACGTTCCCTTTTTTCCCGTAGGCTCATGGTTTTCGCGATCTCACAATTGACATTACTGTGTTCACTAGAATCACAAAACACGCACGAAGATCCTTTCCCTTTATTAGTCGTAAGTAAACTAGCAGCACTAGGAACGTCTCTCGATTCTTGAAATGGCGATTTCTTGAAATTTTATCTTTTTCACGGTTATCACTTGGCAAAAAACCTTCCATTGCTAAGGAAACTTTCATCTCACTTTTCACTTCCATTGCCAGAAATTCCATGAGTCGAGTTAATCGCCCTTTTCCACGAATAGCGGAAGCTCCTGTTCCTCCTATGTAATTAGCGTTTAGTAGTGAACAACTACGTTGCCACGCTCTCAATAATTCTTCTGGTAGTGCTGATTCTACGAGAGGATACAATATGGTCGCGTACGTGTCGTTGGTGAGACCTAACGATTCCAACGCTCGCAAACGTGATTCGAGGTTATCATATAAACCGGAGAGGAAATGATTCGTAGACCTGGCTGGTTTCCGTAGAACAAGTTGCAATAATTGACGTATATATACTTCAATCTGCAGATCTGTATCACCGTATCGCTCCATTAGACTATCAATCGCCTTTGTGTAATTTTCAGCGGTAGGCGGATAACTTTTAATCAATGCGGCTGCACGAGATTTCGGCTCCATAGATTGCATTAAATATTGAAACTTGTCTTCTTTTGTCAACCCGGAGTTTTCGTGTACTTTCTTGAACGAACACCAAAATGGTAGCCAATCTTCTATATTACCGCTAAATTGATGCAATCGGATCGTCGGTAAATTACAAGACACTCTTATGTCTGGTTGTGCTGGAAGGGCGGCGGCAGCTAGTGCGGAGGTAGACGAACTCTCTGTTTCTTTCAGGAGATCCTCGACTTGTGACTTGATAACAAAAAATTTTACTTCATATTCCACGGTTTCGTTCGTCTCTTGCTCAATTTCTGCTTCAGAATAATCGTCTCCTTCCATTCTCAGATCCAAGTACGATCGCGAAATTGAAGACAGTTCTTTTATCTTTGATTCCAATTGTGCTAGGGAGTTTGAAATCGCTGTCCTACTCGATCCCTTTGCTGGATCCAGTAATGCATTCAAGACGTTGTACACCTTTGTGAATGCAATGCGAGCCATTGTTCTTTTCCTTTTTAAAAGATCCATTTTAATTATAAAGCACTAAAATAACTTTTGCACAAAACTGTAATAGTAGTAAGACCCCAGTTTTGTCACGGTCGCCAAATGTTCGATTAAAGGTCGGGGTGAATGACAATTTTGTGCGAAGTATTACTAAATATGGATCGTATATTTTATACAAAACACAAGAAAATAGAACAAAATACAAGTAAAACAACCGACGATAAATATATATAAAGGGAGTTGTTTTACTTGTATTTTGTTCTATTTTCTTGTGTTTTGTATAAAATATACGATCCATATTTAGTAATACTTCGCACAAAATTGTCATTCACCCCGACCTTTAATCGAACAGCATCCACGCGCTCTTCCACTGGACGTATACCTTGCGCGTTGATCTTGTAGCCGAGGTACTCGACCTCGTGAGCACCGAAGGTGCATTTGGATACGTTGATAGTGAAGCCGAATTCATGTAAACTTTCGAATAACGTGCGAAGGTGCCTTGTGTGCTCCTCCGGCGTTGACGATGCTACCAAGATATCGTCGATGTAGCAGTAGCAAAAATCCAATCTTCGCAGCGCGCTGTCCATAAAACGCTGAAAAGTCTTTGCTGCGTTCCGGAGTCCGAAGGGCATGACGTTAAACTAAAAACGCCAAACGGTGTGATGACGGCTGTCTTTGGGCAATCCTCCGGAGTTACTGGAATCTGATTATATGCGCGTTCCAGGTCGATAACTGTAAATATCGTGCATCCATTTAAACTGTGGGCGAAATCGTGCAAATGCGGAATTGGATAACGGTCTGGTTCCGTTATCGCTTTCAATCTCTTGTAGTCGTCACATGGCTTCCAGTCTCCGTTCTTCTTGGCGACGAAGTGAAGAGGGCTGGCCCATGGGCTCTTGGATGGTTGACAAATACCTTGGTCCAGTATATGTTGAAACTCCGCCTTGGCGGCTTTGTACTTGTCGGGAGGCAATCTACGTGCCAGCTCGTAGACGGGTAGACCTTTCATGACGATGTGATGACGTACAGCGTGGGCAGCTGCTTTCTTGACCGACGGCGAGGTAAGGAAGACGAATTCCTTCAGGAGCTTGACGTGCGGTCCGTCAGGATGAATGGACGAGACGTTTTTTGCGCAGGAATCACGAGCTTCCCTTGAGATGACATCTGCGTTAGGTTATCAATGAGGCGTCGTTCACGAAGGTCTACGGAGAGATTATGTTGGAATTGGAAATCTGCCCAAATGATCAGGTGCGATACGTCGGCAACGATAAAGATCCATGGGAACGATTTGCGATGTCCCAGGTCGGCGTTGATGAGGATTGTCCCGTAAGTGCTGATCGTTTAGCCGTTTGCTGCGTACGGTTTCTAACTCGCTGGCTGAGTACGCTTGCCGTGTGCACAATGTCTAGGAACTATTGACAGGTCAGCTCCCGTGTCGATGAGATATCGCGAGCCACTAACCTTATCTTTAATTATGAGGCGATATCGTTTTCCGCCGTTCTCATCCGCCGTATTCGAGACGGCGCGGTGTTTCCCGCGTTGCCGTTGCTGTGGTCGACGTTGAGACTGTCGTTGGAGCGACGGACGTCGACGGTATCGCGATTCTGAACCCAGGTGCACGGCTGCCGGCATTTCATAGCCTGCGCTTGGTATCGCGAATGGTAATAGCATAGGCCATTATCCACTTTGACGCTGCTACCGCGGTTGCGGCTATGGATGCGGCTGCGGCTGCGGCTGCGCCGAGGACGTAATTTGCTCAACTCCAGTGACTGGTTTTTCACCATGTCACGTAGCTCCGCCAGCTCGGTGTCCGCAACAGTATGGCGTGTCTCCCTAGCAGGTGTCGACGCAAGAGCGGCGACGTCGGTCTTGGACATCTCCAGAATTGTATCTGCTTGCAAAGCTAGCCCTGTTAAATTTATCACCTTGCTTATGGCCAATATGCCCCTTATATAGTCGGGGAGTTGCTCCATGAATAAAATCCGCAAGATATTATCTGTGGTTAAACTAACCATTGGCTATGTTGCGTAGCCTCTGCAAAATATTACTAGGTTTTGCGTCCGTAGGCTGGCTGCTCCGGATCAATTTCCGCAGCTTGGTCTCACTCGACTCGTTGAAGGCGCTGATGATTCGTTTTTTGAAGGCCTCGAACTTACCCTCCTCAGGCAGTGCTACGAGGATATCTGATATGAATGGTAAGATATCTTGATCCAGATGGACCACGAGATGCCGAAACTTCGTGGTGTTGCTGGTGACGCGGGCGATGTGGAATGCTGCCTCCGTTTGAGCGAACCAGAGGACCGGGTTCTCCTTCCAAAATTGTGGAAGTTTCACGGCGCGTGCCGCATTGACCGTTAACTCGTCATCGTCATTGGGGACTCGTTGAGGTTGCTGTTAACCGGCCCGGTCCATGATGTCGTCTACGGCGTCGTCTCTGGCGTCTCTTTGGTTCACGTCGGGCACACGGTTTGATCTCTGCGGCGAATGCCTTACCGGTGACATCAAGATGCTTCTTGCTCGTCAGCAGAGTCGCTTGCCGAATTGCAAGCCTTTCGTCAGTTGACGCTCCCTACACGATTTTCGTACCCGTCCGTGATCACGTCGGGGTCACCAAATATGTAGCGAAAGGAATCAGGAACTTGAATTCTATGGGTTCAATCTCTGACCGTCACTACTATTTTAATGCAACAATTATTTATTTATAAGCTATTACAGAACTTTTGAACGAATAACGAAATTTGTTGTTGATCGCGTGCATGTAACTTTTAACCCTTTCCCTTACGATCGAATTTCCAACTGTGCGGGCTTAAAGCGACACCAGTCGGTCGCGCGCAGGGACATAAACACAAGCTTGGCTCAGCGTTCGAAACTATACTAATCTCAAACTTCCTATGATTTGTATATACACGTGCACGGTACAATTAACTTTGCAAGATGTTTGATAAATAATTACGGTTAGTTGGTTATTAAACAAAAAAAGACTTATTGTTGCAAATTGAATAATCTATTATTAATAACTGAAGAAACTGAACGTCGCGTCTCTGGAATTTCTCTGTGACCTATTATATTCATGTGGGATTGGAAAAAATGTAAGCAAGAAACATGAAGATATGAATATTCGAAAACGATCGTTTCTAAATATATACGTAGTTCGAATAAGTAAAGTTATTTTTCGGTTGGGTAGAGATATAAGAAATATCGTCCTTTATTACACAGTAACAGAGTATAAGGGTGAAGAGGGAAAAGAATCAAGTTAGAGAGTAAGAATATCAGAGTAAGAAAGTGTAAAACTAGAGTTACGAAAAATATTCCTACATTCATATTTGGAACAGCCGCCCAAACAATATTCTGAAATGTTTTGTTTTTTTCGCCTGGTAGACTTACGACGCCTCTGAGGCGTCTTATTCATTTTTGGTCCCAAAACCTTGCGACGCCTCTGAGGTGTCTTATTCGTTTTTGATCCCAAAACCTTGCGACGCCTCTGAGGCGTCTTATTCGTTTTTGGTCCGATAACCATGTGACGCCTCTGAGACGTCTTTGTAAGCTAAAGGGTTAAATTAACTTCTTCATTTACAATAACTGAAGAAAGTGTTTTTAACTACGAAAACATTAACGTACTCATAGAAACGTTGTTAGCTATGACAGAGTGCCAGCACTAAAGTAGCTTGGCCATAGAGTGAGCGGTGAGAGTGGCGGTGCTTGTCGTCGCATAGGATAAAGTAGATATCTGCTTATCGACAGTAGGCTGCCACAACAGAACTGTATCATAACAAAAAAGTAACAAAATGATATTTGAAATGCAAAAAGATAAGTTGTTATTGATAGTCAAATCAGAATTATTATATACATAATTTTTTACTCGCTAAATATCAACAGAAGCAAAAATAATATCGATTCGAAAATAAGGTTTTGCTTGCTTCTATTGCAGACTGCTTACACGATATTTATTTTGTTATTTCAGCACGGAGCTTAGATAGAAGGAGCACGCACGGCATAGGGCATTTGGTATAAAATGTGTCCCCAAAAACAGCATCAAATAACATGTACATATTTTCACCACCAGAGTAGCGCAACGGGCAAGTAAATCTCTGTGACGTCACAAAAAACCGTTGAGATGTTGCGGTGTATGTAAGCATAAACAAGTATAGCTTACTCTGTGTTATAATATTTTTAACTGCTAAATTTAAAAACTGGTTCGAGGCAGTTGCAGCGCACTCTGTAATGAAACTTTATTTGCTCTACTTTTCGGGGACACTTCTGATACTATACGTTCGTGCTCCTTCTATCTAAGCTCCGTGATTTCAGGTTGATGGTACTAGCAACCATCATGAATATTGGTATTTATTTTCTAGGAAACATTATAGAATTAGGATTTATTCGCTATCTCGTTAAAAAAACTAAAATTATTTGGTTGAATGCCGAAAAATTATCATGTTACCTGAAATTACTTTACTTTACTGGCCCATAGAGGGTTAACGTGTTCATAGTACCTAACCTATATTTTTTTCTTATTGTTTAGACTTCTACCTTTCATTTAGTAAAGAAAATCATACCAATTATTTCTTAAGTTTTGTTTTTATCTCAATTTAAAAATAGAAAAACAAGACGTGCACTTCAGACATATTTTATTGTATTATTTCCGAAAAGGCAAGAACGCATCGCAAGCACAAAAGAAGTTATGTGTGCCGCATATGGAAATATCTTGATACTAAAATTAAATAACCGACAAAATAAGAAAATAATAAAAAAATAATTTTGCTTACACATTATTCAGCGCCCGGCGATAGGCAATACGTTCGTACACTCGTGTAATCAGTGACAATCGACTAATAAACGAAGATTTTAGAAGAAATTACCAAGCTTCACCTGGTAATGATACATCTCCAAGTACTGCAAGGCTTAAGAAGACACCTGCGGGCATTGTGGCATTGATGGGCACAGCTACAAAAACTCAACGCATGGAAACAAAAATCCAGTCTGTGTAAATTTTAAGAGAGCAGAAAAACCATGTAACCACTCATCTAGGTCACCGGATAGCCCTGTCTATAAGGTCGCGCTGGCAAATCTTATACAGAGGACTGACTATAGCAACTAAATCAATCAAGCTTAGGTCTCAGAAAGAAATAAGAATAGCGCAAATAAATGCGCAAAACTCTTAATCCGTAGTTGATCAATTTGGGCAATTGATGCATGAACATCGCATAGATATACTAACCCTTCAAGCAACCCTGACGCAACCCTTTTTTTTTTTTTTTTTTTTTCGTCAGGGGGAAAAACCTTCAAAAGGCCCCTTAGGCCCGGTACCCAAGGGAGTGTCGGATTTCTACCGACTAAAAAACCCACCTGGTGCAATCATTCATTCGCTGGATGGGAGAAGCGGATCAGTGATATAAATCACAATACACACCTACTCTCCCATCCCGATGAGCCTGGCCGGTTTGCCATTCTCTCATCTACATTCATACATCACTCATACCTTTTTTTTTTTTTTTTTTTTTTTGTTTTGTGGCAGTGAGGAATGCATTTACGCAGAGCTTACCATGTCGTTCAAAAAGGTAAGTACTGTGGGACTCTGGCCGAGACCAACTACCCACTAAACCTCACTGCCCACGGCATTATTGCGTGCTGCCGACTTTAGATGGAAGGGTGCACGTTGCCCTATTACCAGTTCGTTCAACCGTGACACAAACAGCTAACCAATGCCAGCTCTTGGTAGCGTTTCACCAGATCTTATTGTAATGCCTGTCATCCTGTTCCATCTGCTCCAGTTCGTGTGGCTGCCACGAATCGCCCTCAGAGTAATAAACCCTAAGAGTTTTCGTGACAGCCCCATTGCCAGCAACCCGTTCGCCGAATTCGCAGACCAAATCCCGCGCCACGAGAGCGTACAAGAGCGAAAATGAATGTCGGATGGTCGGACATTGTACTTTTTGCCGATTTCAGACCTCAGGTCCTGATTATCGGCGTAGTACGCGCACTTTCTCTCGTGTGAACAGTTTAAGGCCGTCGCTCCACTGACTACCTGTGCATCAATTACACTGACGACACCATTTCTTGTAGCCACGAGGTCAGGTTTTCTGACCCCCCGACTTGTGCGGATCCTCGGCTCCAACTCAACGCCCCACCCTTGGTCACGAAGGCCGGACTTTAGCACTGCGCAAATCGCGTTGTGTCTCATTATCCGGCCGCCGTGGGTACGATGGCACGACTGGATAACGTGGGCTGCTGTTTCAGTTGCCTGACAGCCAGCACGACACGATATATCCGAGCCGATTCTCCGTACACCACGAGATGTTCGTATTTTCGTGGCCAAGGCGTTGATCCGGACATGATGGTACTGGACAAAGTCCCGTCCGGTCAACGCCATCCCCCATTGTACCCAAGAGCTGGATGCCGCGACTTTTGCGCTTTCACGCAACTCGCGTCCATCCACGGACTTATGGAGGGCCTCAGACCACTATCTGTCGACATCCTGTTTACTGCCCAGAGCCTCACCGTTGTTTTTGGTGAGCGCACGACTAGCCCATCTAACTCGGTGCTGTACCCAAGCTTCGTCGTGCGCGGCTCTGGCCGCAGGTGATGTCGACTGTGCTATACCGTCCAGTCGTTCAATAATACGGCATGGCACTGCTGTTTCAAATGATGGTAGGCCAAGACCCCCTTCACGCGTTGGTGCGTGAAAATATGCATTGGGCACGTCAGGAGGAAGGCGGAGCTATTTTCGAGCAGAGGACCGCACCTGCCGATCCAAGGACTTCAACGTTCCAAGGGTAGTGCCTGCTAGTACGAGTCGATGGTATAACCGAGGCAGAAGAAAAGATCTCATAATATAAAGCCGCTGTTGCGGCTTAAGTGGGGCTTTTGTTATTCTCTGTAACTCGACCGTCAGTGTCCCGCCGACTTTTTTCGGCCCAATTGGTCTAAAGTCCACCCCCAGGTACCGCCACTCTTGCGAGGGCGATAGCTGCGCAATTTTTGCGCTTTTAAGTTCGAATTGGGGGTTCGTTAGGACCTTAAACTTCTTGGCCTTGCCGGACGGAACCACTGAGAGGGCCGAGCACTTCGACGTATTGAACTCCAGCCCCACTCCTTCTGCTCTCTCCTCGATCGTCTTCACCAGCACTCCCATGCCTTGAATCGTAGATGCAACAAGAATCGTATCGTCAGCGTACAGCAAGGTGTTGATGCGTGTGCCACCCAGGTCGTATCCAACATCTGATGGTAAAGGGCGAATGACTTTGTCCAGGACTAGACAGAAGATAAGGGTCGATAGCGGGTCGCCTTGGCGAACACCCCTGCCGACGTGTATCGGCTCTGACCGTGAGCCCCCGACTTCTAGGTACGTTTTGCTACGCGAGTAGGTACTGCTTATATATTTGATCATGCCCTCAGGCAAATTACTCTCCCTAAGCACTGCCGTAATAGCCTCGTGACTCACGCTATCAAATGCTTTTGCGCAGTCCAGGGAGACTATATGTAGCTCCCTGAGCCTGCGTTTGGCATCGTCTAGCAATGAGGCGAGGACTGCTATGTTCTCCGTGCATCCGTCATCCAGACAACGCTGCCTGACGTCAATCAAGTCAGCGCTGCGGAGGCGGATGGCGAGAATTTTATGCATCTGCCGTACAATGACAGATGCAATGCTGATCGGGCGGAAGTCAGCTGCATTCTTGGCTTCGTGCTTTTTCGGGAGGAAAATTGTCCTACTCGCTAACATCTCTGTCGGGAAGCCTCCTCTTGCCATTATGATGTTGTACAAGAGGGTACGGACTATCACCGGCACACTACGCCATTGTCTAGCCGAGACACGGTCGATACCAACTGCGGAATTAAGTGGAACATTGGTTCGTTCGACTTCCTCTTTTGAGACGGGGCGCCAAAGACCCTGTGGATCGGTCTTATTTTTCTTATCTGCAGCAAGCGTATATGGCATGGACTCGCGGGCCAATATCGGTCCCCAGTAGTCAGCCATAAGCTGTAAACTGGGGGGACGTGGTCTGCTTGCGCCATCCAACACTTCTCTCGCTACTTGTCCAGGGTTTTTGCTGAACTGGTTTTGTGTTCGGGCATACGCCCTTCGTCTTTTCCGCCAGGATGGTATATCGTTCGAATCGACGGGGGCGTGCATACTTGGTCGGCCGCCACCAGACCGACGAGAAGCTGGAGGGAACACACTCTGGAGCCACGCGTTGATCGACTCTGCTACATCGACACCATTAATATGTTGCCGGGCAATTCTTACCAATATTTCATTATTGAACCCGGCAGTTTCGTCGATCTTTGAGATAAGATGTTCAATCTCTAGCTCGATCTCGTTTCGTGGACTCTCTTGCGTGTTTGCGTTTCTCAACGGTTCCCCGGGAAGCCTGGACCGGTCCTCCGACAAACCTTGACTCAGTGGAGCACTGGCGTTGCCGCCACCACTACCCACGTCGTCCGGACTTTTGACAGCCCGGAGTTCCTGAATAGCAGCAGCGACAAGATGTTTATAGTCTGCACGACGCCTCACACCCTTGATAGAATCAAGAGTGCGGTCGCCTAGCCCTTGAGAAAGAATAAATTCATTTATGAATCTAACTTTACTCAAGACGCCTTGGGCCTCCACACGAGCCAGAAGCCTTAGTTCCTCCGGTGACCACCGCTTTTTTTCCCTCTCGACGGAAATGGCAGCATTTGCTACCTCTAGGTGGGCAGACCTTATATGCACACCCAAGCCTCGCTTTGTTGTAAACGACCTGGGACATTCTTGGCATTGATGCACATCATCAGTGTTGTTCAATGTACTGGCTGCTTCCTGCAATGTATTAGGTACAGGATTGGTATTATTGCTAGCATTCGCTGTTTGTGACGTTTCCATGGGTCCAGCAGTCCGAGCCGGGTTTCCCCGCTGCTGGAAATATACTTTCTTTGTATTTTTCGAGCCCACAGAAGAAGGCCATGCCGGGTTGGCAGCCCAACATAGCCTGGAGGAGGACCCCCTGTCTCTCCCTCGTTCAACACTCGCCACACCCTCAGGCAGGGAGAGACCTGGGTTATTCACCCGTGGCGAGCGACGCAGAGGCAGCTGTTAGATTTCTCCTCCTCAGGAGGATACTACCTGTCGGGAACCACGAAGAGGTCGCTGCTTGCTAAACTATGACTCTCACTAATTCGTACTAAGTACCTTACCTACGTCCCGCTTAAGAGAGTCATAGTTACTCCCGCCGTTTACCCGCGCTTGCTTGAATTTCTTCACGTTGACATTCAGAGCACTGGGCAGAAATCACATTGCGTCAACACCCGTGAGGGCAAAGTGGGGAGTCCCCCCACTTAGCGGCTACATAAAACAAACCCCTGCGCACCAGGCTACAGGTTCATCCGCCTTTGCCCGCAACAATCGCAGAGAGGGGTGACCCCCCCAGGGATGAGAACCATTTCTCATCCTCAGGAGGGACCCACCACAGCTCCGACACTATCGCGATGTCCGCACCAATCTCCCTCATCCGCTGGCCCAACAAGTCCTGGGCGCAGCGCGCATGGTTCAGGTTGATTTTCACAACCTTGGCCATAATAAAAACTAACTTAGATCATGTCTAAGCTACATGGAGGGGCAGGATTCACCTGGTCGACCTCCATGTCGTTGTAGGCACTCGGATCCGCACCCGAACCCGCACTAACCACAACACTCTTGGTTTGTATCACCGTTTTCTCGCCCGCACTACCCGGAACGTTAATGACACGTCCTGATGTGTCCCGTCGACCGGCGGCCACCCCCAGGATTATGTCCCTTTCCCTGATAGGAGGCACCAGTGGACACTCCCAAGACCCAGCCCTGTGCGAGGTTTGGGAGCGCCCCGCCTCTACGCAAATCGGGCACTTGGGTTTGTCCCCACAGTCCTTGGCTACGTGCCCCGGCTCCCCACATCTAAAACATACGTCCATCCTGGCGCTCGGCGCCGGACAAGAAGCCGCTACGTGGCCCCTCGCCAGGCACCTGTGGCATCTAAGGGGCCTGGGTCTGACCGGGAACACCCGGACGCTGCTCCACCCCACGAGGATGCTACCTTTCCCTACGGCAGCTTAGCAAAGTGCCGTCGGGGCCACAACTGTGGCCTCATAACGGCCACCCCTGCCCAGATGAATATCTCCCATACTAATAAGGTTGGGGTCAATTCCCGCCCTACCCTCCAAAAACCCGCACCTGATCGCCGTCAGGGTGGTAGTCGGGTAAATCCCCACTAGTTTGATGGGGCTAGTTCGTTGAGGCCTAGCTATTTTTGCCTCCGGCAGGACTCCCTTCAGGGCCTGCGCCACTTTGTCTGCCTTTGCATTCGCGTCCTTCCCCCGGACCTGCCAGATAAAAGATCCGGTCAGACCACGCCTTTAGGAGAGCCCCTTAGCCCCTATCTCCTCCAGGTTGACGCATGTTTCCACTTTCTTAAGAGCCTCTAAATACAAAGCCCCTTCTGTGCATGTGAGAGACACCGCTGCGGTCTCCCTTATTCTTCTTTTCTTGTTCTTCTTCTTCTTCTTCTTTCCGGTTTGATCCTTCACCACAGGGTTTCGTCCCCCCGCACGAGGACGGACAGAAGGGGCAACCCTCCCGGCATCCGCCCGTGCAGGCAACGACCCCCCAGCAGGCGCAGCAGTCTTACCCCTCCTTCTGACTTCTACGAAGCCGTCCCCGTCCGGGACAGAGGCCAGAGGCGTCGGCGTCGGCGGCGGGGGAGCAACCCGCGGCCGGGCTGTGACCTGGGCGTAAGAGCCCCGTTCCCCCTTTTATCTCGATCAGTTCTTCTTGGATATTTATCATAGACTTGGACAGCTCGGCGAGGATTCTCGCTGTCACCTTGCCGTCCAAATCTTTCTCTTTCCTGGCAGCAACTAGCCTCCCCTCTGCGAAAGACCGGGCCTGGTTTGCTGCAACTGCAACTGCTCTAGTTGGGGCATTCGCAGTATTCCCCAGTTTCGCTTTTTCGAGAAGCGCATCTTTTCGTTTCAGCTCACGCCTGAGGCGCGTGCGCTCCTCTTCAACTTGTTTGAGCCTGTTATTAGTGGCTCTCGCTTCGGTGCGCAGCTGCTCTAGCGACTCCCGTATATCGGAGCCGCAGTTCACCCTGTTGCGAGCCTGCAGCTCCCTAGCAATTTCCGCAATCCCCAGGTTACAATTTTTGATTCTTCCGGAAATCTCCCCTTTAATGTTGCCGCAGGTCTTCCTTCTAACATCGGCCTCGGCGGCATGATCCAAAATGAAGTCGATTAACCTCCCGGTCTCCAAACTGGAGACTGATGGCCCCTCTGGAACGACCCCATACATATTTGTGAGATCAATCACCTCATCCTCCGATGACGAGGTGTAGGCAACTGGTCTTGCCCTCTTCTTCATAAATCGGACTGGAATTGTGTCCGATTCCATCTCCTCAATTCACCTGATAGTGCACTTTGGCCCCTCTTCCAAGGAGCGCCCTCGCCTTCCTGTAGCATTGGTCATTCCGCAGGCCAGTTCGCCTACCCGCGGACAACTTCCCGAGGCAGTAACCAGAGTATGGGCCGGGTTGCCTACCGCAGACTCATGACAGTAGCAGGCTGTCGACGATGGGTGGCCTGTCCTACAACCACCAAGCACCGCCGTTGTGTGGGTGTCCCTCCCACACTAGTTGGACACTGAATTTGTACCTTCCATATTTTTTATTATTATGTAGGCACAAGCCCAGTGGAAAGGAAAGGGAATGAAGGAAGTAAAAGGCGAAGAAAAGAATAGAAAAGAGGGGATAGAAAGAATCACAGAGAGGAATAGCCACACAGAGCACGCACACACCATTCATACCATCCCTTTTAGTCGCCTCTTACGACCAGCAGGGAATACTGTGGGAGTATTCTACTACCCCCTACCCACGGGGGGGGAAAAAATCTGCTATGTTTGTTCTTTATACTCTATGAATAGATGCCGACGCAATAAAACCCAAAGGTCCTAAACAAATACTCTCTATTTCTTTGCATAGTCCCCGGTCGGGCATCTTTGTAAATGCGTATCTTATCCAAATTCTCCGTTGTATAATCTTACTCCTACTGTTCCGATAAATGACGGAACACTATGAATTCCCGGAAAATTTTTCAACGAAAGAGAAACATCGAGACCTTTTCGAAACCGGAATCGTGAAAAACATAGGCAAGAGTTTAAAAACACGGGGAAAGTTCCGGAAGGTGTGGATTTCTCTTATAGATGATCTCAAAAGTCGTTACTTGGATGAAGAGGGTAACGTATGTTACGACGGTATTTATTTGGATGAGTGTCGGGCATATGCTGATCCTAGTTCCGTTTCTCCCCATAACCTTGAAACCTTCCCGTATGAAAATATCACGTCGCGAATAAAGAACATGGTTCTTGATAAATATTCTGGAAAAAATCAGAACGCGGATACATTTATAGATCAATTTATGAGTGAGTGCACTCGCATAAATTGTAGAGAAGAGAATTACGCTGAGACGTTGCGTTTTTTTTTGGAGGGACCGGCCCTTGACTGGTTCCAAAGTTTTCTGAAGACTAATAAGATTACACGACCATGGGAGCATTGGAAGAATTCCTTTCTAGATACTTTTGCCGTGATAGGGTGGCCAGAAATAAAGTATGCATACGATTTTCGATATTTAAACGGATCACTATTAGAATACGCGCTAAAAAAAAGAAACCTACTTTTAGGCACAGACCCGAAAATATTAGAAAATACTCAAATAAACCTAATCGTTTTGGGCTTACCAGAAAAAATACTACCGCACATATCCAGGAAGGAATTGAATACAATTGATAACCTTATGTCACGCATAAATCACTTAGAAGGTCTTATAGAGATAGAAAAAAAAAGAAAAACAAAAATTCCAGAGGAAATTAAATCAGATAGGAAACCTTGCTCTTACTGCATAAAAAAGGGTTTTCCAAACAGATATCATCCAGAAGAGGTGTGTAGGCTAAAACGATCAGATAAAAAAAAACGAGAAATGACAAAATAAAAATAATAAATAACACTAGTATGGAAGAGAGCGTAGCGTTTTCGGACGAGTCAAAAAACGGAGTGCGATCCCACTTATTAGATTAAAAATATGCATCGAAAATAATCCAGTCACTGCGGTATATGACTCGGGAGCAAATGTATCAATTATAAATTACAATACAGTTGTAAATTTAAAATTAAGCAAAAAAATAAGTGGGGTAAATAAACTTAACACATTCGCAGGCACTACGAATACGTTAGGCTCAATAAAGCTAGAAACTAAAGTCATGAGTATTTCTAAGACAATATGTTTTTATATTGTAAAAAGTGACTCTTTTCAGGATGACATTTTACTAGGTCTAGATTCAATTAAAGATTTTAAACTTTGTCAGGACGAAAATTTGAAAATTTTTCAAAAAAATACAAAGAAAGATCGGTTAAATGGGAATATGAAAACAGAGTCAATATCAACAAACATAATTATAAGCAAGGAAAGCTCGTGGAAAGAGATAATAAATAAACACAAAGAGTTGTTCACGGAAGATAAGTTTGAAGTAGGAAAAATTAACGGTTATGAGGCATCACTAAAGCTGTCGGTAAATAAATATATTGCGCGCACGCCGTACAAATGCTCTATAGCAGATAACGAAGAAATAAAATTACAAATAAAATCGTTATTGAGAGTAGGCTTAATTGAACGCTCTACTAGTCCTTTCGCAGCTCCGGTAACTCTTGTTTTAAAGAAGGAAGAAGGAAGAAAGTCACGATTGTGCGTAGACTATAGTGAACTAAATAAAATGATCATACCAGAATGCCATCCATTCCCAATGATTGATGATATGTTAATGCGAGTACGAGACTGCAAATTGTTTTCAAAACTGGATATAAACTCGGCCTTCTGGTCAATCCCGATTAGGGAAAAAGATAGATATAAAACCGCGTTTATTACCCAAAACGGGCATTGGCAATGGAAATGCTTGCCTTTTGGCTTAAAGTCTGCTCCAGCGATTTTTCAGAGAATTTTAGCGACGTTTTAGCGAAAAATAATCTCGAATCTTTCGCGATGAATTATATTGATGATATTCTGATTTTCTCAGAAAATTATTCAGATCATGTACGTCATATTAACGAAGTTCTTATTGCCATGGGAAAAGCGGGTTTAAAGTTAAACAAGAAAAAATGCGCTTCGCAAAAAAATCAATTACCTATTTAGGACACGAAATCAAAGAAAATATAAAACCCGTAAATGACAATTTAATAGCAATCAAAGACTTTCCTACACCGCGAAAAAAAAAGTTAGACAACTTTTGGGGAAGATAAATTTTTATTTAAAATATATACCACAAGCTTCAATAGAGTTAGAACCACTGCATAAATTACTTAGAAAAAATGTAAAATTTGAATGGACACAAGAATGTGAAGACAGTCTAAGGAAGATAAAAAACTACCTCTGCTCGGAACCAATATTAAAAATTTTCGACCCGAAACTTCCTATTTACATTTTTACAGATGCATCTAAAAAAGGAGTAGCAGCAATTTTAAAACAACCTCAAAAAGACAACTCTATAAAACCAGTCTTCTACTTTTCAAAAAAATTAACAAAATCACAAGAATATAAACGCGCTATTTTCTTGGAAATTCTGGCAATAAAAGAGTGTATCTTATATTGGCAATACAAGCTTATAGGAAACAAATTCACGATTTTTACAGACCACAAACCACTGGAAAATTTTAATGTAAAAAAGAGTAAAGATCCTGAACTTTTAGAGTTATTACACTACATCTCAAATTTTGATTTCGAAATAAAGTACAACCCGGGAAAAAATAATGCAGAAGCAGATAGCTTTTCTAGAAACCCAGTGTTAGATGAAAGCATGAGCAGTGAAACAGCTATAGAAATAGCAAACTTCTTGTCAATGGAGGAATTGTTGAAAGATCAAAACAATTAAATATAAAAAAAGAGGATAAATTAGTAAGAAAAAATAACATTTGTTATAAAATTCTAAATAACAAAGAAAAATATGGGTTTCGGAAAATTTGGGCATTCAAATGATAAAAAATGTTCACAATAAAAGTCATATTGGAGTCAAGCAGTTAAATCTGACATTAACTCAAAAATACTATTTTAAAAATGCATAAACATATAAAACTTATTTGTCGAACATGTGACACATGCATAAGAAACAAATCGAGATTTGGTAATTTTACTCAACCCCTCTCACAATTGGGTCCAGCGTCTGAACCTTATCAAATAATTTCCGTGGATACAATAGGAGGGTTCAGTGGAAACAGGTCACCAAAAAAAATACTTACATTTAGTCGTAGACCATTTCACAAAGTACGCCTTTATAGTGACCTCAAAAACACAAACAGCAAAAGATTTTATTAACTTGATAAAGAAAGTTCAGAAAAAGGGGAAAATAAAGTTACTCCTAACGGATCAGTACGCTGGAATAAATTCAAGAGAGTTTAGGAATTTTCTAAAAGCAGAAAACATAACAAACATTTTCACTGCGGTAGACTGCCCTTTCTCAAACGGGCAAAACGAACGGACAAATCAAACTTTGGTAAAATCAATGAGGTGTAAAATTTTTGAAAATAATGACAGGCCGTGGTCAGTCATAGCGGAACAGTGTGTAGAAAACTACAACAATACAATACACACCACAATAAAGTTTACACCAAATTATTTATTAAACGGAATTGACAGATCTTTTTTTCCCTCAGAACTTAACGAAAATAACTTAGAAAATCTAGAAGAAAATAGAAAAATAGCATTTTTAAATACGGAGAAAATTCATAATCAAAATAAAGTTTATTATGATAAAAATAAACGTGAGATTACATACAGAGTAGGGGACCTAGTTTATATTCAGAACGGAAATCGTTTAAATCGGAAGAAACTGGATCCAGTCAGGGTAGATCCTTTTAGAATAAAGAAGAAAATCTCCGATCTGATATATGTTGTCGACTCGGGATTTAAAACACCAGAGTCAAACATCTACCATGCGAGTAAGATGATTCCCTATTTCCAGTCTCCTGATATAGGTCTGGGGGGGAGGGGGGATGTAAGTTTGGGGATAAATCCAAACTGTAATGCGACTCGCTAGATGGAGCTGCTTGACACTCAGACCAAGTTCAAGTCGCCTGGCCGCGGCACTTGAGAGTCGTAACTACGTGAGACGAGAAGTAAACTCGTAGAGATATTTTTGTTATATTAATTTATTATTTAAGTTTAATATTTTAAGTTTATTATATATTATATATCGTTTATTATTTATTATTTAGGTTATAATCATAATAAAGGAAAGCTGTACATTTTTGTTGATTCAGTTTCAACTTAGCATCAACCGTTGTACTAATTATTCAAACCGTAGTTACCACCACTACCAAGACAAAGAAATGTTCACACATCCCATGCATCCGCATGCAAATTCGTCTTCTTAGGGGGAAGCGACGCACTAGACCAGGCCAGGCGCCGCCAAAGCTGCCCGGAGCCTCGCCCGGGGGGGGCCGCCTAGGAGCTAATCTCCTTTGCGGCCTCGCATTCACTCTTCTCCTAGTGAGAAATTGCAATTCTCTCTCTCTTTCAGCGTCTTCCTTGGCCTTCATTACTAGTGGGAGGATGAGCTGCACCCCCCCCCCCCCAACTCCCTGACCAAGGAATCCCTCGCATTAGTCCACGCAGGGCATTCGATCAGGGTGTGTTCCTTGTCGTCATTATCCGCACCGCAATGAAAGCACCGCGGGGAGTCTGTCTTCCTGATACCATACAGGTACGCGGGAAAACAGCCATGGCCAGTCATCAGCTGAGTGGTGTGGAAGGTCGTTTCCAAAGAAAACGGCCTTCCAACCCACTCCTCCAACCTGGAAGCGATGGCTGCCCTCACGCGCACCCCCGTCGCTCCGATTGTACCCACGAGACCCAATTCTTCTTCCTTCCATGCCTGAAATGCCTATCTCTTTGCAATGGCACCCAGCACGGCCCTTGTGCTAGGGGAAACGGGATCCTCCGTCTCCCTGACCGCTGCGTATACATCCGCCAGCTGCGGTGCCAGATGGTCGAGGGGAATGATCCCCGCGACCATCATTGCCGCGTGGAAGGATACCGTCCTATAGGCGCAACACACCCTGATTGCTACCCTTCTCTGCAAGGCCCGAACAGCCCGCCTGACCCTCTGATCTTCCGCAACAGCGCGCCACCACACCTAAGCACCATAGAGGAGCACGGAGTGGATCACGCTGCTGTAGAGTCGTCGCTTCTTCTCCTTTGGCCCGTGGAGGTTCGGAAGGATCCTCCCAATAGACCGAAGGATCCCCTGCACTTTCGGGATTAAGGCCTCGAAGTGGGGCCTAAATGTCAAGCCTGAATCTGAAACTATGCCCAGGTATTTAACGCTGGGCTTCACTGCAATAAAAACCCCCCTGAGTCTGATCACAGGGGGGTGAGCAATCCTGCGTCTGCGGAAGGCAGAGGCAGGGAAGGTCATTGCCTCCGTCTTCTGCGGCGCCACTTTAAGGCCCAAACTTTTGATTTCATTCACAAGGACCTCGAGGTCCCTTTCACACGCTAACACCGCACTAGATAGGTCCCGCCCCGCTGAAAGGAGGGCCGTGTCGTCCGCGTAGCAAACCACACGAGACCCCCCCGGAAGCGGGACCCGGAGGACCCGATCGTAGGCGACGTTCCAAAGTGTGGGACCCAGGACGGAGCCCTGTGGGACCCCACACGTCATTCTTACATTATAGACGTTGCCCTGTCCTCCGATGAAGGACAGGAGCCGATCTCGAAAATAGTCCTTAATTATATTTACAAGGTGGGGAAGCCACTTCCCTCCATAGCCTCTATCACAGTCACCCAGGGGAGCGAGTTTAAAGCGTTGGCGACGTCCAACGACACTAGGACGCCCACCCGTCCACCACTCGCGCACTCCTGTATATAATCCCTCACCTCGCCGATGGCCCCGAGGGTAGAGTAACCCACCCTGAAGCCATGTTGACGGGGCGAAAGGACACTTCTTAATTCTAAAAACTCGCTCACCCTGGTGACGATAACTCTTTCAAATAGCTTCCCCACCTCGTCCAGCAGGCATATCGGCCTGTACGAGCCGGGCGTTTCCTCGCTACAGTCATACCTTTTCTTAATGAGGACGAGTTTTGACTTCTTCCACGCCCGTGGGAACACTCCCCTCCTTAGGAGCATGGTGAAGCACCTCGCCAGGCCGCTACTGCAGTGAATGGCTGCCTTCTTAATCACCAGGCCAGGGATCCCTAACGTAACGCAGTATATTTGATCAGATATCCCCACTCCAAGGTCGCATCGGAGCCCTTTTTGTGGGATGTATCGTGGAGGGGGGGGGGAAGATGGCAGTTACATTTTAGACCAAAAAGAGTTAGTTGTCCATACTCGTTAGGCGGAATCACATCCAAGTGATCCGAGCAGCATTCAATACATTACACAAATACAACTAGTCAGTAACCCGAGGTTATTGCTAGTACTAAGCATCAAAGTTAGCATAGATCAGTATACAAGGCCCAAGCACCATACTGATCTCTTGGAAACGAGTATTAATAAATATTCACATTTCATTACAAGTTGAAGTGTATTATTTGGATCAACTCCTTCCGTCCTTACAACGCGGAAGTGGAAAGAGACAGCAGTATTTTTCCTAGCAAAGTAAGAAAGCGCGTGCACGAAAGCGTGCACAGTACGGGAGTGGGAACTAGCACTACCGTACAACTGTACATTTGGTTCTGCGAGTTGGATCAATCGCATTAAATGGTCCTTCGAGCCGGATCAATCGTACACATAGGTAATGTCCTCTCCTTCCAATTGAATCGTACGAACTCTCAAAATGGTGGTCTTAATGTCTAATGCCTCAGAGACAAAGCAGAATCTTGCTCGAACAACAGCCATTTTTTTTATTGTTGATTTATAAAACAATTTCTTTGTCTTGGTAATGATGGTAACTACGGTTGAATAATTAGTACAACGGTTGATGCTAAGTTGAAACTGAATCAACAATATGTACAGCTTTCTTTTATTATGATTAAAACGAATATAACTTAAATCAATACACATAGATTATAACAAAAATATCTCAACGAGTTTACTTCTCGTCTCACGTAGTTACGACTCTCAAGTGCCACGGCCAGGCGACTTGAGCTTGGTCTGTGTAGCGTGTTCGTCGATATGCAATAATAATTAATTCACTAGGGAAAAATATTATTAGAATATTTTTATATTTTAAGGGGTTATATCCACTTGTGATTTTCAAAAAAAATTTTTTTTTTTTTTTTCATTTTTTGAATGTAAATATATTCAAGAATATTCTCTGAAAATTTCAAATCGATCCGACAATTAGTTTCGGAGATATGAGCGTATTAGTAAGAACGTCTCCGAGCGTTCGAAAGTAGGCGGAGCACGAGCCGGAGTAGTAGCTGTTTCTGGTAGCCGCTATACTTTTGATTTCGACTTATATTGTGTTTGGGACCCTAAGATAATAATACAAAAGGTCTAGTTTATACGTGAAACCTATGTTGAGGAATTTTAAGTTAAAAATATGTGAACTCATCAGTTAAAAGTGATCTTCCACGTGGACAAGTTGTGTTTTTGCTCAGTTTGTGTATTTCTCAGTGTGTATAGTTTAATTAATTAAAGTAAAAAATGCCTCGTAAAATTAGCAGAGAAACTCGTAGAACTTCCAGTGAACAGTTGTCTCGAAGAAATAAACGGAAGAACGTTTTTAATCCGAAAACCGTGGAATATGATGATAGCAGTTTGATTATGAGGCCTTACCACCTGATGTTGCAACAGCTATTTTTCCAATTTACGAAGATCTAAGTAACAAAAAATTATTGGAACGATGCGTTGGTGGTTTTACCCAGAACAATAATGAAAGTTATAATCAGCTGATATGGAAAATAACTCCAAAAATTATTCCAGCTGGCTCTAAAATTGTGGAAATAGCTGCAAACATTGCAGCCGGGGTCTTTAATGAAGGTAAAACATCTCTTCTTTATTATATGAGTGCTATGGGATTATCACTTGGACCCAATGCTCATTCCTTCGTGAGTAAAGAGAACGCAGAGCGCATCTCAATTTCGGACGCAAGAGCGCAAGGGTCGACGCGCGAGGGGAGAATGGCTCGTAGACAACAACAACTAAACATTTTGGATGCAAACGACGAAGTAGAGGGTTCCTCTTATGGTGCTGGAATAGATGACACGATGTAAGTTGAAAAAAAAAATTTTTAATTTAGTGTAAATCATTCCCGAAACTTTAAACGCGTTTATCTCAAAACCGTGTTTTCAGAGTCGGTGAGCAAAATTTCTCCGAAACCGCTAAACCGATCGGTTTGAAATTTTCACACCACTTACTCAGATATATTTTTCAGGTAATGATCGAAGGAATAAGGTTTTGGACAATAATTTCGATTTTTTAAGCCACTTTGAAGTGAAAAATTTTCATGAAAAACTGAATTTTTTTTTTGAACAGCCGCCATTTTGTCAAAAATCAAAATTTTGACTAGACCTTCGATCATTACCTGTATTTATTTATTACAAAACTAAATATTTTTGGTTTTTGGTTTTCAGATAATTTGGACCAGAGATATCTTGTACACCGCCAAGCACTTTTTTTTGGAGGTCTCTCCGCAGATCATCTACAGGAGCTAGGGGATCCAATATTTTTTTAAATAAATTTCTGATTGTTAAAGTACATTAAATTCTGTTTAAGTACATTTTTTTCATTAATGTATAAAATTAAATGCCTCTTTGGAAAAAATTCACAAAAAAACGCGTTTTTTCTTCCTCGCAAGTGGATATAACCCCTTAAACGTATCAAAAAGGATTTTACAAAATATATATTTTAAACTTAACAAAATGTAATAATGAGAAAACGGAAGTAGTGACTAGAGTTCAGTCTTTTGACGCTGCTAGTTAAACACGTGTGTCTCGCTCGGTGGTTGTAACGGAAGAGAGCGAATAGTAGCGGTTGTTCATATACTTGGTGCTTTCTTAATTCTTTGGTTTCGTCACTAGCGGCGTGACGGTAAGAGTGCCGGTGGCGCCAAGCTTTGGCGTGACGGCCACAATACTCCCCCTCAAGTCTCTTGAGACGGTAAGTTGAAAGAGACTTTCTTCTTAACATATGTTTTGGTTGGTATATTGGTTGTTGCTGACCAGTGGTGTTCAGGCATTGGATTAATTACTGTAGGTTGAGCGTCGTTTTCTGTGTCCGTTTTTGATATATAGGCAGGTTTCAATCTGTCAATGTTAATATCCTTAAGCGTACCATTTATGTCTAATTCAAAAATTGTATCAGATTTTCTTCTTGTAATTTTGTATGGTCCTCGATAGGGTTGTTCTAGCGGTGCTTTGACATGATCTGAGCGAATAAATACATGAGTACAAGTATGGAGGTTTTTTGGAATAAATATCCTTGATTTTATATGATGAGCTGTTGGTGTCGGTCTCAATCCTCTCATGTATTCACGATGCTTTTCTACAAAGATCTGTGGATTAGCTGCAGAGTCATTGTTAATGAAAAATTCACCTGGAATGCGTAAGGTAGTTCCATAAAGCATCTCAGCTGGTGAGGCTTGTAAATCTTCCTTGTAGCTGTTACAGAGTCCAAGTAATGCTGTGGAAAGTATTTCTGTCCAAGGTTTTGGTGAACACATTAATGAAGATTTAAGTGTGCGATGCCATCGTTTGATCATACCATTTGATTGTGGGTGGTAAGGTGTTGTGCGTTGTCTATTGCAACCGATGAATCTTGTGAAGGCCTGGAACAAGGATGACTCGAATTGTGAACCTTGATCAGTTGTTATTGTAGTAGGCGTGCCATAATGTGCGATCCAGTGGTCGAAGAGTGAAGTAATGATGGTATCCGCTGTAATATCTTTTAATGGAATTGCAACAGGTCATCTGGAGAAACGGTCAATGATAGTCAAACAGTATTTGTAATTATTGTATTCAGGTAGTACTATGATGTCCAAGTGTATGTGTTTAAATCGATCATCCGGTATGTTGATGTGTTGAGGTGGAGTGTGTGTGTGTCGTTGTACTTTGGAAAGTTGGCATGGTATGCATTCATTTGACCAAGTATTTGTATCTTTGTTGATGCTTGGCCATACAAACTTCTGCCGTAGTTGTCGTGAAGTTGCTTTCTTGCTTGGATGCGAAAGTCCATGAATGATGTTAAAGGCAGTTTTACGAAGAGTAGCAGGAAGATAAGGTCGGATGATTCCAGTCGATACGTCACAGTAAATACTAGTGTTGTCAAGTTTGAGTTTATTTAACTGTAGAGAAGTAGTATTGTTTCTGAGTATTTCTGTAAGTTCAGTGTCGTCTTGTTGGTGTTGTTGAATTGTTTGATAGTCTAATGTCGTTGGTATGTCGATTGTATTGATTCTTGAAAGAGTGTCAGCAGCTACGTTTTCCTCACCCTTTACGTAGACTATGTCCGTTGTAAACTGTGAGATGTAGTCTAGTTGTCTAAGTTGTCGTTCAGATGCCTTTCCTAGTTTTTGTGAGAAGGCGTAAGTCAGTGGTCTGTGATCTGTTCGTATTGTAAACTGTCGTCCTTCTAAGAGGTGTTTGAAATGTTTGGTGCTAGCAAAAATGGCAAGGAGTTCTCTGTCGTATGTGCTGTACCATTTTTCAGTTTCTGTCAGTTTCCGTGAGAAAAATCCAATCGGTCTCCATTGGTTGTCATGTTCTAGCTGTTCAAGCGTTGAGCCGATTGCTGTGGTTGAAGCGTCTGTCGTGAGTCGTAGTTTTGCAGTTTGAATTGGGTAATTGTTAAGAGTTACAGAGGAAAGTGCTTTTTTGCAATCATAGAAGGATTGTTTTGAGATTTCAGTCCAGGGGATAGGAGTTTTGTCTTTTTTTTAGAATTTTTAAGATAGACTGTAAGAGGCAGTTGCAACTGCGCTGCGTTTTTAAGCAAGGACGATAGTAGTTAAACATGCCAAGAAATTCCGAAGTTCCAAGACTGTTGATGGGAGTGGAAAATCGTCAATAGCTTTTACTCTATCAGGATTTGGATGATATCCTTCACCGCTGATGTGATAGCCAAGAAAAGGTACTTGTTCCTGTCCAAAATGCATTTGTTGACATTGATTGATAGTTTGTGATCATGTAGTTTCTGGAAGACTTGTTGTAGATGGTCAGTGTGTTGTTTGTGATTTTCAGACATGACCAAAATGTCATCAATATAAATGAATACAAAGTCCAACTCCCTAAATAGTAGTCAATATATCTTTGAAATGTTTGAGTAGCGTTTTTCAATCCAAATGGCATTCCAACGTACTCGTATAATCCCCAAGGTTTGTAATGGCTGTTTTTTGTATGCTGTTCTCATTGACTGGTATTTGGTGGTAAGCTCTTGTTAAATCGATGGTTGAAAAGACTTTTTTACCGTGAATATTAAGAATAGGTTTTGAATTAATGGTGGTGAGTATTTGTCTGGTACTGTGATACTGTTTAGTTTGCGGTAGTCACCACATAGTCTGTATGTATTGTCTTTTTTCTTAGTCAGATGTATTGGGCTTGCCCAAGGGCTGCGGATGGCCGTATTACTCCGTTGTCCAGGAGTCTGCGTATCCAGCTCTAGCTGCAGTTGCTTTTTCCCCAAAGAGTTTACGTGGACGTTCAGTAACAGGTGGTCCTACAGTGACGATGGTGTGACTGAACGCACTCTTGCGTCTGGCAAAAAGAAATTGGGTTTAGTGATATCAATGTATTGTGATAGCAAACCTGCAAATGGCATGTCGTGGCTGACGTTGATATGCTGTGGATTGTCGTCTTAGTAGCTGTGCCTGGGATTGAGAGCATGGTGTTTCTGTCTATTAACTTTCCGTGTC